>NC_141033.1:52402500-52407500 GCF_052040795.2 Danio rerio | reverse complement strand
TTAAGTAAGAAGAGCATTTTTTGCCGTGTAAAAGTAAAAACAGGTTAAAAGCCAAATGCTGAGGTTTGAAGTGTTGCCTGAGAGCTGATCTTTTTAATAATGCTAACGACAGAGATATGGAAAACAGAGATAATCCTGCAGTTCACCTTTGTTTAGTCAGTAATATTCACCAGTCATTTCACTGACGTTTTTGATTTGTTTTTTTTAATGTGTAAACTTCTGTTAGCTGCACTGTAAAGAAAAATATCAGTAAATTAGCCTTTGTCGGTATTTTGTGATTCACGTTTTTATTCTTCCCTGTTTATTTCTGCTTTTGAATTGCATTATTGGATCTTGAGCTTTCTTCCAACAACTTTAATCCTTGAAAACTTTTAAAGAAGTGACTTTTATGAACGTGTTTTTGAGATTGCAGTGCTATATTGTCTGATTGGGTGTTGTATATTACGCTACAAACACCTTGTAATAAACTGCAGTACATTTTCTGTTACTTTACAGACTTAACTTTCTCTCCATATATTATTCCTTGTACATTATATTATTTCAAACCACTGAAATCAAAAAAGACACTTTATTAAACTAGAGTTTTTCAACATCAAATGTCGACGGAGGGCGACGCAGTGGCGCAGTGGGTAGCACATTCGCCTCACAGCAAGAAGGTCGCTGGTTCGGTCCTCGGCTCAGTTGGCGTTTTTGTGTGGAGTGTGCATGTTCTCCCTGCGTTCACGTGGGTTTCCTCCAGGTGCTCCGGTTTTTCCCACAGTCCAAAGACATGTACAGGTGAATTGAGTAGGCTAAATTGTCCATAGTGTATGAGATTGTGTGTGTGTGGATGTTTCCCAGAGATGGGTTGTGGCTGGAAGAGCATCCGCTGCGTAAAAACTTGCTGGATAAGTTGTCGGTTCATTCTGCTGTGGCGACCCCGGATTAATAAAGGGACTAAGCCAACAAGAAAATGAATGAATGAATGAACGTTGATGGAGCAGAGATCAACATCTCTGGGTGTGTTTAACAGTATGCGATTATAAACTGAAAATAACCAATGAAGAAGGTTGGAGGAAGAATAACCAAGAAATGAAGGCTTATATTATTTAAATTGACAAATTCTGACTGAGGAAATGAGCTGGTCAGTTTTTTATTTGTCTATAGGCTATAGTTTTTCATTTAAAACAAGTTTTAACAGACTCCTTTTTTATGATGGATGATGATAAATAAGCATTTTTTAAAAGTATTTTTTTACATTTTTAAAATTATAATCTCATTACATTATATTATAAATAAAACTGTGATGACCTACAGTTTAAATGCAGATTTTTTGTGCATTCTTTTATTTTCTTTTTGGATTAGTGCCTATATTAATCAGGAGTCGCCACTGTGGAATGAACCGCCAACTTATCCAGCACATTTTTTATGCAGCGGATGACCTTCCAGCTGCAACCCAGGATAAACACCCGTACACTCTCACACATACACCTCGGACAATTTTAGCTTAACCAATTCATCTATAGCGCATGTGTTTGGATTATGGTGGAAAACGGTGCACCCGGAGGAAACCCACACCAACACAGGGAGAACATGCAAACTCCACACAGAAATGCCAACTGACCCAGCTGAGGCTCGAACCAGCGACCTTCTTGCTGTGAGGCGCCAGCACTACCTACTGCGGCCCTGCACGTTTTTTAAATAAACTAATTTTTGTAAATAAAAATTAGTATAAGCTCATTGACAAAAATGTAGGAAGTATTTATGTTGCATCAACAAGTATGGTGATAACCACTTACAATAACCATCCGACAAGCTAACTAGTGCTTAAAATGTCACTAAGTGCAGTATTCGAACCTCATTATTTGAGGCGAATAACTGCAAAAAACACCCATTTAGACTGGCTACGGGCCTGGGGATTGTCCCACAAAATACACTTAAAATGTGAACGCGCTCCATCATATTCCACGTGCACGCTTTTATATCCGCGAAGCGTTGCGTCAAACGGAAGTACTCGCGCTAATGGTAAATTAACGATTCTGCCTCTTAAGTGGGTGTAGTAATATTAACTAACAAAACCGTGTTACGATGATCATACCTTTGGATGATACACTTGGCGATTGTGAGGAGGATAATCACTGGATTTGCCGAAGTTAATCAGGTTAGTGGAGCGGATTTTTGAAACTCTTTCAGTGGTCTTAATTAGCAGTTAGCATAAACAATCACAGGTTTACAGCTGTCTCCGTTTGTGCTGAGTCATATTTGTGAAATGTGCCTGTATATTGTTGTACCCTACACAAGTAAAACTTAAATCTAGTTAATTAACAGGTGCACTAATTTCCATCATAGTGAGTCAAGAAATTTGTCAGATGCCGTGTTTATAAAGGAAATATAAGACTGTTGATATATATACATACATACATACATACATACATACACACACACACACACACACACACACACACACATATATATATATATATATATATATATATATATATATATATATATATATATATATATATATATATATATATATATATATATATATATATATATATCCTCTTAAGGCCCAGGCTGTTTTACATGCATTTTTTATTTCTCTTTGCTATTTGGCCTTATTGAAAGCTAATTAGAAAAAAAATCTAAGCATCATCTTTTGATGTGATGTACTTTTAGAGAAAAATGATGTCCATGTATGTGGACTCGTGGTCCAAATTTACATAAAACTCTTTTTTTTTTTCTTGAAAATTTTTAATGCATATTTAACAATTATTACTTTTTTGACTTGCTTTGACTATCAGAAAATAAAAGCAACATTTTCCCCATTTTTATACAGTTATAAATAGGGTTTGGGACATTTCATATGCTGCAAAACAGTTGCAGGATGACACTGTATGTCTGTAACTAAATATAAAACATAATGGCCCAGTTTCACAAACAAGGCTTAGATTAAGCCAGGACTAGGCCTTAGTTAAATAAGGCTAATTAAGACACATTTATATAAATGGCCTTATAAAAATATTACTGATGTGCACCTGGAGACAAAAAAAAATTAAATAAAAAATGACACTGACATTTTTTAAGACATCTCACCACAAGTTATTTTGAGTTGAGACGGCTCAAACATGCAAGTTAATCTTGACTACCCTTAATCATTGTTTGTGAAACCAGGGGTAAAAGTATTTTAAATAGCCACTTAAGAGCTAAAAATGTGCTGTCCACGTATGTGGATACTCAAGCCCTAGTAGGTTGAATATGTCAGTTTGCATATATGGAAACAGTATCATGTGTTTATTGCAAAATATAAATGCATATTAGGATTGGGAAACATTCTGAATGGTGGTCAGAGCTCTTTTGCCATGATTTGTTTTGTTGTTGCTGTTGTCTGATTGGTGGATATTTCTCTCATTCTCTGCTGTGTTATGTGGACAGTATTATCATTTTCATGAGGAATTCACGCAATTTTAATGGTGAACAGTGTTATTTAACAACAGCAATCTAATTACAGGGCTCGAAATAAACCTTTTTGCTTGGTAGCACCGGTGCTCCTAACTTTAAAAATTTAGGTGCATCAGCCAAAATGTAGTCGCACCCACCGATTATAAGCACCGTTACTACAAGTTTTATACAAACATATTTATTGCATTTGAAATCAACAGTAATCAAACTAACAAGCAAAAAATATATATATATATTGCGTGAGGAAAATATGTCTCAATGAAATCCCGTTATCACAAGAAAATAGATTTTTATAACAGAACTGACTGACTAAAAGATACACGGAGCGCTCACCAGCCCTGCACACACTGCTGGACATGAATCTGTTAATATTGGAGAATTATAGAGGAACTTTTATTATGTAATCACTATATAATCACTGTATAATCTGCTACTATTAAAATACACTGTTAAAACATATAGAAATACATTCAAGTGATGCAGAGCAAAACACACAGAAGTAAACAGCGGTGAAGTAAGACCATTCAGACAGCATATGGAACACATATTGATGTATTGACCATGACAAAAACAACTTAAAAACAACTTTGCTCAACCTGCATGGCAATAGCATGCATAGGGAGAATCTTTTAAAAAGTGTTGAAATATGACCTTTAAGATGTGCCAAAAACAGAAAAACATACAGCCATCAATATAAAGGCTAGAATCCTATTGGAGCCTGAAAATAACGTGATGCTCATGCTACACCACTGTTTCATGATGACTATAGGAAAAGCCTGTATATAAACTGTGGGTTTTGGAACATTGGTAGGAGAGAGATCGATCGACCAACTCTGCTGTAACAATAAACTGCTTCAACTTGACAACTTCGAAGACCTCAGCCTCTTTTTTTAAACTTAGAAGATGTTTGTCGAGATCCAGCGCAACTTTCCACAACATTAACGATATAACTGTGTTGTTCTCTCAAGTGCTGTCTAATATTGCACTGATGCTTTTGACATATACTGTACCTTATAATATGCATACGTCATGTTCATAGCCATACCGGTCTTTTCATGAGTAGCGATATTAGTTTGCTCAGTGCAAGCCCGTTTGCGATGGTGTACGTGGTGTTAAATTTGACATTTAGCTGCCACTTGCACGGCGGACAGCATCTGACGATTATATGAAGGATTAAACAGAAGCTCTCGTGCTAGATGTGGCAAACAGTTACCTGAAAACTCCATCCCAAAGACTTTTCATAGCGGACTTGAAGCCAACAGAAGTCTTTTATTCACTCTTCAAAAAGTGTAGATGGTGGATTAACATTCAGCACATGATCACTAGTAAGATGTGTCATTATTTGTAACTTTAGATGTCATGGTTTCTAAAACAAAATCTGTCAGTGTTATCTTCATTATCATCTTCAGCGCTTTACAGTTTTTCGCGGTAGTAGCTCTTTTTGTCATCCCAAGCCAGAAGGCATTGACTGAGTGATTGACAGCTGATATTTCAATGAAAGAGCAGTGGGCCAATAGGAAGAGCGCGAAGGCGGGCCAAGCATTATGGACTTGGCTTTG
>NC_141033.1:52307500-52397500 GCF_052040795.2 Danio rerio | reverse complement strand
GCATTTTTAAAATTCTACATGCATGCATTGTGCAAATATATATATATATATAGCTTATGTGCAAAAAACAAGATTGGTGCATATAATAAGAAACGCTTTGCTGTGTGTTGACTGCTCTGCCAACTGTGGGTACGTGCCAGTGGGAGAGAGAGAGAGAGAACTGGATAATGGTGCAAGCGAAGAGAAAAGCTAAGCACTGTCATGCCAGCAGGAGCTGAGGAAATGTAAACCGAGTCACAGTCACGCTAATAATAATGGCGGCGTGTTGCAGGGGCAACGGCGGGGGGATTTTAATTACCAAAGCAGTCTTAAGCCCTGTGTCATGCGTTGCAGAAATACAGAGGGGGGAGGGAGAAAATCCTTGGCACTTCCTAAAAATAAAGCGAGGTGTACGTGCTTGGAGTGCTAACAGCTGTGCCATCTGATCTGATCCAATGCACAGATTCAGCTTGGGGATCAAACGCCTGCGAATTTCAAATGCTTTTCAAACCTAAACCAGACCTTTGTTTCATATGTAAGTGCATGTTATAAAGTCGCCTTGAGATCAGAATTGACCCTCCTTATTTATTTTGTTTATATTTTTATTGTCTTACTGTCTTTCTTTTACTTTTCCTTGCATTTTAACACATTTTAATCTGTTTTTAATATTCTTTGAGGTTTTTTCTACTTGTATTTTTTGTTTATTTTATTTTTGTCTATGTAAAGCACTTTGAATTACCATTGTGTATTGATATGTGCTATAGAAATAAGCCCGACTTGCCTATATAGTGGTGTTTGTTATAAACAACGTATCTGTGCACTTCATTATTTTGTAAAAATGAATTTGCCCTCATAATCTTTAATCAAAACCTCATCGAAGTGATTAAGTCTGGAAGCATCAATATAACCATTTTAGTGAGGCTATACAGCAACAATTAATATTCATATATATCAATATAATATCAATTTATATTACTGTGACAGTTGGGTTTAGGGTTGGGGTAGGGGTAGACGTTAATACAAATCAACTTAATGGGTAATTTAATAAATAATATAATTAATTCTCATCAAAATGACTGGTTTAGATTACTGTGAGTGTTGCGTCACATAGAATTTCTTTAGAGCGGATCTATCAGTCCTTCAGGGCGAAGCTATCAGTCTTTTAGGGTGGGACTATCTGTCATTAAGGGCAGGGCAATCAGTTGTTTAGAGCGGGGCTATCACTGCTTTAGGGTGGAGCTATTGGTTCTTTAAGGCGGAGCTATTGGTCCTTTTAAGGTGGAGCTATCTGTTTTTTAGGGTGGAGCTATCAATCCTTTGAGGGTGGGACTATCAGTCTCTTAGGCCTGGGTTATTAGTCCTTAAGGGTGAAGCTATCGGTATTTTAGGTTGGGACTGTCAGTCTTAGGACGGGGCTATCTTCTTTTAGGGCACGGCTATAGGTCCTTTACAGCGGGACTATCGGTCTTTTAGGGCAGGGCTATCAGTCTTTTAATGTGGAGCTACCTGTCGTTTAGGCTGGACACATCAGTCCTTTAGGGTGAGGCTATCAATGCTTTAGGGTGGAGTTATCGGTTCTTTAGGTCAGAACTATTAGTCTTTTAGGGCGGAGCTATCTATCCTTTAGGGTGGGATTGATCCTTTTAAGGTGGGACTATCATTTTTTTTAGGGCAGGGCTATCTTCTCTTGGGGCAGAGCTGTTGGTCCTTTAGGGCGGAGCTATCGGTTTTTTATGGTGGGACTATCAGATTTTTAGGGTGGTGCTATCTTCATTTAGGGAGGGGCAATTGTTCATTTAGGGCAGAGCTATTTGTCTTTTAGGGTAGGGCTATCAGTCTTTTACTGGAGCTACTTGCCAATTAGGCTGGACACATCAGAACTTTAGGACGGGACTATCTGTCTTTTAGAATGCAGCTGTCAGTGCTTTAGGGTGGAGCTAACAGTCCTTTAGGGCGGAGCTATCACTCCTTTAGGGCGGGGCTGTCGGTCCTTTAGGATTGAGCTGTCAGTCTTTTAGGGTGGAGCTATCAGTCCTTTAGGGCGGGGCTGTCGGTCCTTTAGGATTGAGCTGTCAGTCTTTTAGGGCGGAGCTATCACTCCTTATGGGGTGGAGCTGTCGGTCCTTTAGGATTGAGCTGTCAGTCTTTTAGGGTGGAGCTATCAGTCCTTTAGGGCGGGGCTGTCGGTCCTTTAGGATTGAGCTGTCAGTCTTTTAGGGCGGAGCTATCACTCCTTATGGGGCGGAGCTGTCGGTCCTTTAGGATTGAGCTGTCAGTCTTTTAGGGCGGAGCTATCACTCCTTTAGGGCGGGGCTGTCGGTCCTTTAGGATTGAGCTGTCAGTCTTTTAGGGCGGAGCTATCACTCCTTTAGGGTGGAGCTGTCGGTCCTTTAGGATTGAGCTGTCAGTCTTTTAGGGCGGAGCTATCATTCCTTTAGGGTGGAGCTGTCGGTCCTTTAGGTTTGAGCTGTTAGTCTTTTATGGTGGCACTATCAGTTCTTTAGGTCTGAGATATTCGTTTAGGGTGGGGCTATCAGTCCTTTAGGGCGAAGTTTTCATTCCTTTAGGGTGGTGCGATCAGTGCGTGTCTTGTTTCTTTTCTGAAAACTTCCACTCATCAATCTTTTTTCATTTTGTTCGAAATGCTCATCTTTTAACAATCTCCTTCTCAAAATCTCTTAAAATTAAAACTCACTTATTTTCTGAATGTTACAATCATTAAGTCTTGTAGATGGTGTTTCTGTTTGTTCTGTTTCTGTTCTGTTTTAAGCATTAAGGAATTTTTGCTTATTAAGCGCTGTTTTAAGCGTCCTTGAGTACTAGAAAGTCACTTTATTAAATAAACTTATTTGTTGTATTATTATTAGTGCATTTATTATAAATTGGCTCCCGAAGATTTGTACATCATCTCTAGGGTTGTAACAGTTTGAATTTTTTACGGTATGATAATCGTCTAAAACAATACCACGGTTTGACGGTTTCGCGGTATACGGTATGTTATAAATGTTACAAAATAATAGGACAGTGAAGCAAATTTGACTTTTTCCAAATAATATATTTTCAGTTACTATAAACAACACCACTTACAATGAACAAATAAAAAAATAAGAAAATAATAAATAATGTGTCAAAGTCCAAATAAAGTCCAAATAAACATGGTGCAAATCATGCAAAAAATAGATATAAATATTTACTATACTATAAATAGTTACATAACGAAACTATATTCAATATGGAACATCCTTAGGTTTTATGTGCCAGCATGGATATGGTTGTCAGTGGATATGGATTTGGATGTGGTTGTATGCAATGCAGACAAACAGCTGCACCTTCATTTGTGTCTTTTGAAAACAGCAAGAGCAGCAGTTCGTCTTTGCTGTGTCACTGTTTTGTCATGTTTCTGTGCTGCTGTGCATGCAAAAGTACTTAGTATGAGAATTATTTCATGCAAAACTTTTTTTTTTTTGCGTTTTATTTAGCCGCGCATAAATGTATGCCTATCTCTCATTCAATGTTGTTCAAAAAGCTCATTGTTGGTCCACAAACAAAAGCGAAACCTATGCTTATTGGTTGTGATATAGCGAGTTTGAACCAATCTGGGCATGGAGGAGGGACAATGCATCAATGTATCATGTCTGGTTTGTCCGGAGACACAGTGACGAGCGTTTCTTTGTCAAATCAACGTTGTCAAAGTTTGATGACGTAAACGCACTGATTCCAGAGCCTCTGAAAGTCTGTTGTGTGATACAGCACTGGAAAGCTGAGATTCTCTTCTTTATGCCAATCTTTGAATTGTATGAATCAGATCAGCGGATCAAAAGTTATTAAACATTTAAGAGCAATACTTATTTTTAGCCGCGGGCGGCTGTCTCGGTCTTTAAGGGTTAAAACCGTTGATATGCAATTGTTCATGGTATGATAATCGTGCACGTTCAAATCGTGGTAGACCGTCATACCGGTATATTGTTACAACCCTAATCATCTCATTATCTTTTGGGAGTAGTCTCTCTATTCCAGTTTAAAAAAAAAAAAACTTGCTGGTTGAATAATTGTAACTTTAAGTCAGAATTTTCCAGGCGTATGAATAATTTCGTGCTTGACTGTATGTTTAACCCCAGATTGAAACGTCCGCTTTATGAAACCAGCATGAACTCTGGTTTAAAGAGCACTGCTCCGCTCAGGTCAGCTTGGTGCCACATGCTTTAAAGGTCAGACTAAATGCAGACTCGCATTTGGAAAACCTTCATGACATGCTGATTGGCTGAAAGAATATATGAGGTAAACATGCGCACGCAATCACGGCGTGTCCTGCCTAGATTTGCACTACAGGAATGCCATTCACTGCTTTAAATCGGGCCATAGGGGCTCCTCATAATCATCTCACCCCCTTGGAGTGGCCGCGTTGTTGACTGTTATCAGCCATGACAGATCATAGCATTGCATAGCTGTGTCTGAAAGTGCAGCGCGGCAGATTAAATGACTGCTCCATACAGAAATGATCAAGGCGAAAACAATAAAGCCATGACAATATATAGTTTAGTAAAATCTGGAAAAGTGTCAGAAGGTGGATTTTTAAAAATGTTTTTATTCTTTGTTTATTGGTTTTAATAAACCATACAAACATAAAAAAGGACAAAGACAAGGATATCAGTAGACAAGCATTCACCTTATTCTCCACAACAACAAGGGTGGCGCCATTACACTCATTTTGTCATCTCACTTCCGGTTTTGAAGGCGCTAATGTTAGCCGTAAGATTCTACAGCAAAAATGTGGCTACAGGACGTTCCTAAACCAGCGATGCACGAACATCCTGTAGTCTCCACTGATCACTGCTTACTAAGCAGCACCCACGCTGAGTGGCATGGACCGCTCGACTGGCTGGGGTGCACATTTGCTTTTAAAAAGATGAAGTCACCCTCGCTTTGTAATAGAACACAACCTCTTTTCCACTATGTAAATCTTGGTAGGCCTCTGTACTTTCTTCATAGACGCTCCATCTACTCCTTGTGACAGGACAAAGTAATTAAAAATATCCACATAAGTTACCTCTGGCCACTTTTTCATATCGTCTACCCACATAAACGGTGAAGATGGATGGGGGAGTATAAGACCATCTGATCGTTGTAGCGAGGTTTCACCGTACTCCCAGCTCAAAACATTACCTGAACTAACATTAAATGCCATTTCTCTAAAATTACAGCTAACTCTACACTATAGCCCCTTTCACACAGTGATACCGGTAAATATCTGGAAAATTTCCGGAACGACTTTACCGGTATATTCAAAAAAGCGCTGTTCACACAGGCGAGGACGTTACGGAAATTTTCTGGAAAAGAGCATTCACACATCCATTCCAAAATACCAGGTAAATTCTGACATCATTCACCACAAATGAGCTTTAAACGGCTGCGCTTGTGTTTGTAAATTGTAAATTATACATTTGACTAAATTACAAACTCTGTGGATGATCAATATTGTGAACAACTTTCGCAGGATCACTTTCGCATGTCGAGATGTTCATAATATGTGCGTGTGCAGGCGCTCACAGGCTGTTTCACAGGCACACGCAAAGCTTGAAGGTAAACAAACAACGGCTTATCATAAGCATCTTATCGATGATTATTTACACAGTTGGCATTAAGAAGAACATATAAACGTGATCTGACTAACTTCTAGCAGCTAAATGTGTCTGGAAAAATATTCAAAGGCTTTTATTCTCATAAACCGCTCGGACATAAATGCGTCTGACTGTTGTGATTGGGTAAAGCAGACGCCTCACGTCAGCACGTTCTAGACGTGCACACGCTCATTACGGCAATCTTCCTTCTGCATTCACACAGCGCAGCATTCCGGCAAATTACCGGTAATGTTACAACTTCTCTTTCCGGAAAATAGCCAGAACGAATTTACCGGTATTTTCAAAAAGGAGCTGTTCACACATACAAGCTTTGCGGAAAATTGCCGGCAATTTTCCGGAAAGGTCTGTATGTGTGAAAGGGGCTAATGTAAAAACTTCTGAAACGATCATCTGATGTACTGTGTCAGCGTACCGGAAGTTGGATGACAAAATGCGGAAGAGCGAAGAATTAAAAGTGGGCCGGCGGAATAAGGTGAATAGCAGGAAAAGTGAATAAATAAACATACAAACAGAATATAGAAATTGTAATACACAAATAAAGTTATGCTGTGATTAAGCAAAGTCGCACGTATTATGAAAATACATCAGAGGTGTTCAGAGATGGTTCATTAGAAGCATCCCTATTTTCTGAAAAACATCCCCTTTTTTTCTCAAGTAGTATGTATATTAGGTATGTAGCAATATTGTAAATACCGTCATACCACAATAGCAATTTCTTTCAATATTACCGTGGTTGTGACTCAGTAAAATCATAATTCTTTTGGTGAAAAGTTTGCTCAGGCGAATAGAGTGAATGAAAGGTAGCGGAAACTACAATTTTCATCAGCCCAGGCGTGGCCATCATCCTTTGTGGTCTGTTGTCGCTACAGATCCAGTAATGCAGAAATGGAGGGTGCTGCTAGTAACAGCAAAGAAAAAGAGCTAAAAATGGTCGAACCTAAAGCGGGTTTTAAATCAGATGTGTGGAAGCATTTTTAGTTTCTCTCTGAAAAGAAACAAGAGAGAAGAAAAGGTGACAGAAAAAAGGGCATGCAGGCACTGCCAGACTGTGCTGAAATACAAGTCAGGGAATACGACTAACATGATGGGGATTCCTTTAGTCAAGGGGACTGCAGAACACAGCACACTGCTCAGATTGATGGAGACATTGACTTGTACAACCAAGAGACCTCTATCTCACTCATGGCTTGTCCTTTCGAGTGTTTTTTTTACATGGTTTAATATTTTTTGTTATTAAAATTGAATAATTTAAGTTCCTGTTTGAAAGTTTACAGATAGATCATTTGTATGTCATTGATCTGTTCAGTGTTGAGGTAACCTGAACATTCTGGCACTTTTTTTGAGTCTCTTCAATAGTTTTGTTTTTCCTTTAAATGATTCAGTCAATACCGTACCGTGACATTCAAACCGAGGTATTACCGTATTGTGAAATTTTGACACCGTTACATCCCTAATGTATATTGTTCCAAGAGCATTGTTTTATTCAAGAGTTGTATAAATAGTTCAAATGTTGCAGGCCTGTGTTGGTTCCAGTTGAGCAAAATGCATTTTTTTGCTAGATAGGAAATGATGGAAGGTGGATTTTTCTAATGGATCATCTTGATCTTCTTGATCTAATGGATTAAGACCTACTGGAACCCGCATGGACTCAAGATTCTCACAGAAATCAGTCAAGTTTGGTGAAGGAAAAATCATGGTTTGGGGTTACATTCAGTATGGGAGCGCTTGAGAGATCTGCAGAGTGGATGATCAACATCAACAGCCTGAGGTATCAAGACATTTGTGCTGCCCATTACATTACAAACCACAGGAGAGGGACAATTCTCCAGCAGGATAGCGCTCCTGCTCATACTTCAGCCTCCACATCAAAGCTCCTGAAAGTGAAGAAGGTCAAGCTGCTTCAGCAGGGTGTATGCAGGGTCTTAAAAGTTACTATGACCATTTATGTGAAGCTGCTTTGACACAATCTACATTGTAAAAGCGCTATACAAATAAAGCTGAATTGAATTTAAAGTTGATACATCATTTATGATAAAATCAGGGCCCTTAAAAGGTATTTAAAAGTCTTAATCATGTTAAAAGTGTCCAAAAAAGCATAAATTTATTTATTTTCCTTTTAATATTAACAACGAAGTGCTCAGTCCATGCGATTGGTTCGGGCCAGGGCGTGTCAGGCCAAGCTCCTCAGTCCGGGTGATGTCATGTAATTTGCGTCAGTTGGGGGAAGGTGATGTGACGCTCTCCACATGTAGCGAAACCATAGAGCGAAACAGAAGGCAAAATGGGAAAATTCACGTTTGTCTACCTCTGGTTGGAGAAAGACAAGTTTAAACAGTTGCTGAGACCTGTCGCTGAAAACAACCGTGTAACTTATTATTTCATGCTTTGTTTCTTCTGAGCTGATCTGAGTTCTGTTGCATGGTTGTGCTCCATTGATTTATTTAACTACAACTGTATATTAACAACTGTCTAATAAATTAAAGGTTTGATACTGATTAGAACTTAGTGGCAATGAGGTCTTAAAATATTCTGAGAAGGTCTTTAAAAAGTCTTAAAAAGGTATTGAAATTAGCTTTTCGGATTCCTGCATATACCCTGTCCAGGATTGGCCAGCCTAGTCATCAGATATGAACATTATTGAGCATGTCTGGGGTAAGAAGAAGGAGGAGGCGTTGAAGATGAACTCAAAGAGTCTTGATGAACTCTGGGAGTCCTGCAGGAACGCTTTCTTCTTCATTCCAGATGACTTTATTAATCAGTGGTTTGAGTCATGTCAGAGATGTATGGATGCAGTCCTCCAAGCTCATGATGGAGTCAGACACAATATTCATTCTGTCTCCACTGCAGCAGGACTTTATATTCTATACTGGACATTATTTCTGTTCAGTGATGACACTTTAGTCTAAGCAGAGTCAGACCTTACTGTCCTAATCAAATCATTCAACATCAAGACATGATCATATTTTATTGTGCTCAAATAAGCAAAATCTAGAGACTTTACCTTTCATATAAGACACTTCTGACAACAAATGATCAACTAGAAGTCGAGCTATTATTTGTTGTTCCTAAAACGTGGATTTTTTTCAGGTAGTGTATATGTAAACTATTGATTGAATTTACAGAAATGTTGCTATAGTGTGATATACATCATAATACCCTCCCTACCATAGATGTTTTTCTTCCTCCTCAAAGTGACGGAGATTATATAAAACTCAAGTGCTGTTCTCTGTCAATGCTTGTCTGTTTTTATCTGACACGTCTTGGCAGGAACTCCCAGAGAAACCCTTCTTTTCTTCCTTCCTTTAACATTTCTGAGGTAAACAACAGGTTAAATAAACACTTTTCTTTGTCTCCTTCCTTTGCTTCTTTTTTTTTTTTTTTTGAAGCGTGTTCCTGTCTCGTAGCACGATCTGCTTTTGAAATCCCGAGCTGGTCATGTTGTTTTGCATATACTGGAGGTGCTGCATTGACTTGTAACAAATCCTGGCCCTCAGGAGACGCGTCAGGAGGGATTAATGGCGAGGGCGGGACTCCCCGTTTTTTTTCCCATTGTCAAGTACTGTATTTTTATCCCAGCCGAGGGAGCGCGGACACATAAGCTAAGCTCCTGTTTCCTCACGCCCTGATTCTCTGAGACGGGGAAATGTAAATAATGTATCAGGGGAACTGAAGGCAGCATGTGGCGGCCATGATCAGGCTTTTGGAAAACACACTAGACGGCAGAGAAACACTGTTATGCTTCACTTGTGCACTGCAGACACACATTTCAGAATGATTTAACCAAGACAGAATAACTCACTATGACATTTACTATGCACTAAAATCAAAACAAATCTATTTAAAGACACAATATGTAAGATTGTTTTTCGTCAAAATATACAGAAAGAGAATTAGATTTAATGTTATTGTACTTTATTTAAACCTAACTTGCATTTCAGGATGATTTCACCATTGTCTAAACACATACTACCTCATAATGACGTTTTTTTTTGTGCACTAATAAAGTCTAATTGCGCTTAACAGACACAATTATACGATTTTTTTTCATTTCATTTTTTCATTTTTTCATTTCATTTCAATATCCAAAAAAAAAACACTAGAGCAGAGTATATTTTGCTGACTTATGTACTGTTGTGATCGCTGGAGATCTACACATGCCACAGTAACAAACTACAACTCCCAGCATACACCACACACACACCAGTTCCTGATTCTGGCTGATTACACACACTGCTGGAAGATAATTATGTACTGATTTCTTGGACTATAAACTCTGTACACACACACACACACATTGGGGCTGAGTCTTGTTTTTTTACTGAAATTACAAAACGTTTTCCATTGTATTACATCCGGCTCAAAGATGTAACAATAGCCATGTTTCCACTACCGCGCCTAAAGTGTGCGAGCCAGGGCCAGTTGCGTTGGCCTGATCGGGCCAAAGTGGGGTTTCCTCTGGGCCAGCAGCTGGTCTTTTTCGGCCCGCCGAATACCTTGGGCCATAGAGGGCCAGCTGGGGCTTTGGGCGGAGTTTGCCCGAGTCTGATAAGTAATGGTTGTTGAGAGTTTTTGTCAAATTTAAAAGGTGTGTTTGTGTATGAAACGTGTGCATGTTTGTAAGGGACTGGCTGAAAGAGTGCTCACTTCACAGCTCTGTTGATGCCATGAGCGGCTGGGTTTCTTTCTTTTTTTCTTTCTTTATTTTAGAGATATTGGAGATATCAGTACAACAGAAAGACGTAAATCTACAAATAACGTGTCCACTTTTGTAGGCTTAACTCAACAGTGTCATATCTAGATAAAATAACCTAAGCTATATTGAAATCAATTAAATATTTACAAATAAATAAATTAAAAATAAATTAAATAAAATAAAAGCTTTAACAATTTAGGTATATATTAATATATATATACAAAATACAAATAAACAAAACCATTTCAAGCCAATTTAAACTTTCAGTTTACAAAGACCTATCTGAAAAAACATTTTAGATATTTTTCTAAAAACAAACAACAGTGGAGTTTTGAAATATTAATAATAAAGTTTTTGAATATGATTATATTAATCAAATCGTGCAAACAGAGCATTTTTTTTGCAGTGAAATGCAGCTATTAAGGGAGACGACATGGCAAAATAATGTCAAACAATATTAATTCTAACACAACTGAAACAAACATATTCAAAACATCAGCATGAGTAAGTTTAATCGGTGTGAAAGGCAAGTGAATGGATGCCTAAACACTAAAGAGAAACTCTCACACTGCAATTAAATGAGGGCAAAGACGAGCATCATGTGCACTGAATTCACACCCCGACCTACAACAGAGAAAAACATGCAAAAGCAAACCAAAACAATGCAGTCCTAACAATTGTCTAGTCTTCCTGTGTTTTGACCGTTTGATTCGTGTACTGTTGTTTGATTCTTTGCACCCTAGCCTGAGCATTTGCCTGGGTATTTTGTCGTGTATTGGATTATTGTTATGCTCCTGTTTGCTCCTGTACCTGATTATTGCCTGCAGGACTTTACTGTAAATAAACTGCACGTGGATCCTCATCTCTGTTGTCCAGCAACCTCCGTTACTTGCGTCATTCCAAGTGTTTCAAAGAATGTTCAAATACAGAGAAGCAATTTTACCTAGTGAGCCAGGCCGTGTACAATCACCCAAAATACACTTATGTTTGTTGTGAATATGATATTACATTACATATTGCACCCTTAATTAAAACACATTAGTTTATATTTAGGTTTACAGATTTCATATTTTTTCCCTTGTTTTCTGTGCAATGTTCATCAAAAGATATCTTTAGCTCCACCAATTATCATTAAGCACTTCAAATATTGTAATTGAGTTACTATACGCTTGAGAAAATGTATTCTGCAAAATATACTTAATTTATTGACAACCAATAACTTTACATTAACAGATTTGCATCATTAAAGCAAGTCTTACAGTTAACGTACTTCACACGTGCTTTAGCGTGTTAATCAATACATCTCAAATTAGGGTTGGGCAGATAGACTATGCCATCGTTCATCTGCGATAGACCATGTCATCGTCCATCCGCGATGGCCAGTAGACCACACGATGCTGAGCTCCGCCCCCGTCGCAAACCCACTCGCGAAAAATACACACTCAGGCCGTGTTTACACTAATACGTCTTAGTATTAAATGCCATTTAAGAACGAAAATGATCCACATCCACACTGTGTTTTACCTAGCATTTCTGAACAGCCCTCCCTCGTTGAAAATGCACATCACATGACCACAAACACACACACAGCCACACACACTGTCATGCGCTCTGAGCTCTAGAGAGCAGTGCACGTCGGACAGTCAATCAAGGATGTACCGCTGGATGGCGTCTCACTATAATTTTTAAACGTGATATTTAACTAATCTAGTCTCTATCTAACGACTCTTCGCTCTTGAGTCTATCAGGTAACGTGTCACGGCATCGATACACTGCTTCGTTCTTTCACTTTCACACTTGTCTAGTAAAACCTCAGATACTGTTGATTGTGCACCTTTTTTAACCGACCAACCTCCCACGGAAAAGGTAATTGACAGGTGGTAATTTGGTACCACCTGTCCCAAATTACCCAAATTTGGTCATTACACATCGTATGATGCCAAATCGGTCGACATCGCCCGACCCCATCTCAAATAGGTTGCCTCTTTAAAACTGACAGAAATGATCAAAACAATTGTTTACTTGAATAAAAGTCCACCTATGTGCATTTATTTTAACTAATCTTATCACTTTATGTGTTGGTATGGATTTGACATTAAGTTTATTCTGCCATCTTGAATGGTAGACCAAATCAACCTTGTGCACATAATGCAAGAGCATCGCATCGTGGGTTAATGTGTCTGCGCATCGATCAACAGCCCGACAATGGGCAGATAGCGACGAGCAGGATTGGATGCTCTCCACACAGCGCTGCATTCATGCGCTAACAGATCATCCATTCATGCATTCAGCAGGGTTGTGTGTCTCTCTGATCGCTCGGCTCCAACAGCAGCAATGGAGAGATCTGCAATCTGAAACTACACAGCGACGGCTATCACATGCTCTCATCCCTTTAAGAGACAGCGCAGGAAGAGAGAACTCATTGTTGACATGGCCTGCTGCAATCCTTCTGCTGCTTTGAGAAGGAAAAAATACTTCAGTCGTGTTCCCAGAAACAGATCCAAAGAGAGTTTTTCCTTTGTCATCTCACACCCAGATCAGGCCACGGAGGAGCAGGAATAACTAGAAACATGAAAACTGGGTTATGGGTGGTTTCCATGGGGTTGCTAGGTGATTGGGATTTAAAAAGGATTGATCAATGCATCGCAATTCATTCTGTAGTAGGGGTTAAGGACAATGATTCACTGTGAGTTACTTGAAAATCGATTCAAACCGGTAGAAACAACAAAGGCTCAATTTGAACGTAGTCCCATGGACGTTTCTGGACACCACGAAATGCGTCCTGGGAAGTACATATTTTTGCAGTTTTTGTTTTCGTAAATCTGCGAGAGGCCGCTGTGCGTGCTTTTTCGCATCTTAAATTTTCTCGCGGCTGCCGTTTGCTCCCGCTGTTCTCACGTAAAGCCACTAGAGGCCGCTGTTGAACGACCGTCTGACTGAATGATTGACTGGGCCACTGGCCAATCGGTGGACTACCCTCCTCCTTCCCTAAACCCAAGCAGTTTTACCAATTGACCCACCCGCCTGCTTACTTCCCTAAACCCAACCAACAGTTTGCAAAAGCCATCCAAAATATGAAAAGCCCTCGTCTGATTTTATTTTATTTTTTTACCACGTTTTCGGATTTTACCACATTCTCACCCTGTTATTCATTCATTCATTCATTCATTTTCTTGTCGGCTTAGTCCCTTTATTAATCTGGGGTCGCCACAGCGGAATGAACCGGCAACTTATCCAGCACGTTTTTAGGCAGCGGATGCCCTTCCAGCCGCAATCTCATCTCTGGGAAACATCCACACACACATTCACGCTCATACACTACGGACAATGTAGCCTACCCAATTCACCTGTACATGCAGTATAGTGGTGGAAATCAGAGCGCCCGAAGAAAATCGACATGAACGCAGGGAGAACATGCAAACTTCACACAGAAACGCCAACTGACCCAGCCGAGGTTTGAACCTTCATACTGTGAGGTGACAGCACTACCTACTGGGCCACTGCGTCGCCACCCTGTTATTCACTTGTTTGCTTTATTTTTTGGATTCTGTTTTTGTCTTACCTGATTTCTGCAATCACTCTTCTCCGGACTCGAACCCGGCCGTACGATGCCAAATTGGTCGACATCGCCCAACCCCAGCTCCTAACTTTCAAAAATGTTATGCGGACCAGACAAAATTTAGTCGCACACATTTAATATTAACAGATTTATTGCAAGAATCAACTGTAATCAAAACTAACAAATACACAAAACTCTGCATGTGCTCACCGGCCCTACACGCACTGCTCGAAGTGAATGAGATGAACTGAATTAATAATAACTGTGCTGTTCTCACGGGTGCTGTCTGATATTGCGCAGATATTATTGACATATATTTATTATTTGCATGCGTCATCTTAATAACATTACCGGTCTTTATGAGCTGCAATATTTGTTCCATCTTAGTGAATGAAGTTGCACGGCTGACAGCATCGTGATGATTAAATAATGTTAGAACATCTCGTGCTTAACGTGTAGATTCAGTGGCAAACGCTGTTACCTGAAAACTCCGTCCCACCAGCTTTACAGTGAATGGCTTTATTTAGTTTCATAGCGGACTTTAAACACTGGGAGTCTTTTATCCACTCTTTGAAAAGTGTTAATTCTGGATTGACATTCAGCACATGATCACTAATCAGATCTGCCATTATCTGAAACTTTAGCTGGTTTCTAAAACTAAATCTGTCAGTGCTGTTTTCATTCTCTCGACCTTTACATTTTCGAGGCTGTGGCTCCCCGTCATCGAAACTGAGTTATTGACAGCTGATATTAACCAATCCATTCGCGTTCTGTTCTAGCTCAGTGGGCCAATAAGAAGAGCTTGAAGGCGGGGCAAACATTGCAGACTTCGTTTACTGCAGGGAGTTGACATGTCAACTGTTTCAAACCATTCCTGAGCGCTGCGTTTGGTGTTTTTAGATGCAAAGATGCTTATTGTGTAAATGGCTCCTAATTCCGAATGTGGTGAACATTTTGCTGTGAAAACTGGTTGCATAACATCAATTTTATGCACTCGCACCAAAGCGGTCGCAATTTCGAGCCCTGTGTTAATACCATTATTACAGTACTTGTCTCTCATTGCAGAAGGATTCGCTCCAGCAAATATGAGACTCAAAATACACCTGGCTGATTCCAGCGTTATGGACGTGACATTTGCAGAATAAAAATGAAACGTATATACTCGGAGAATGTATAAGTTAACAGTATATTGAAATATCTGTTTGTATTTTTATTACCCCTTAACCATGGAGTTTAGGCATCAAAAAATATCAGTCTATGCAGGTGTTTTATATTTAAAATGACGGCAAAATGAATGCGTTACGGACGTGACAAAAAAAAGACATGAGTTTTGTGAGTTGACATACTTGGTTAAAATTCTGTGAATAAAAATGCAGAAGCCAAAAATATATATAACAGTCAAAAGGATAAGGGTTGGCTCTGCATGGGTCAGTTATAATATATTTTATTTAGTTTTTCATTTTTGCATTAATGAGGGAAAACTATCGTTACGGACGTGACTTGTCTTCGTTACGGACGTGACTGCTCTGAAATTGACAGTTGACACATTATGAAAATCAGATAAATGCTTTCAAAACTTGACAAAAGACCTGTTTGTGGATATCTGTTGGGTGTGTAAACCAATAAACTTTAACCTCTGAGACATCTGAATGGTATGGTTGCACAATTAATCAAACTTAAATAGATATCACCTTGTTATATTTAATTTGTATTATGGCATGTGTGTTGTTAAAGGTTAACGCACGTTCGAATGTTCAAAACTCAATTCGGAAACAGTGGTGCATGCTAACATGGTGCTTTTATTCTCTGAATAATATAGAATTGATAATAAACATAATCAGCTATAATAGGCCTATGTTTATCGGGCTCCTTTCCAGACAAACTTGAATTGAATCATTGCCCGACTGTTAGTGCGCAAGACCGTGTCGTGGCGAATATTCAAAATCTAGTTGTGTCACAGTTATGGCAATATTATATTTGACAAAGTTTATTTTAGTTTATTCTAGTTAGGGTTGTAACGGTATGAATTTTTTACGGTATGATAATCGTCTAAAACAATACCACGGTTTGACGGTTTCGCGGTATACGGTATTAAATAGTAATTCTCATAGCAAAGACCCTGAAAAGAATAAGAACACGTTTTCTGACTGAACAAAGGTTTTATTTCAACAAACTTTTGAAAGAACCATTTTAATAGAACTATAGAAGTCTTTTATAAAAATAAACTGAAAAATCTCCCATTTTAATAAATTAAATTAGAAGGAATAAACAAGCAAGGTCTTTTAAGATTAGACAAAAATAAACTTAAACTGTCCTTCCTTATAAGCAGGATAAATGGGAGACCAAAAGTGCAATACCAAGTTTATGGCTGTAAACATGTATTTAAAGCGTTGTTTTTTTCAGTCTAGGTTGTGATGAAGAAATGTAAGCATGTTGAGATTTTCAGGACTTAATCTTGACCGCTGAGGTGAGAGAATGTGTCCACTTGTACAATGAACAAATAAAAAAATAATAAATAATGTGTCAAAGTCCAAATAAACATGGTGCAAATCCTCAGTAAAAAAATAGATATAAATATTTACTATACTATAAATAGTTACATAACGAAACTAGATTCAATATGGAACATCCTTAGGTTTTATGTGTCAGCATGGATATGGTTGTCTGTGGATATGGTTGTCTGCAATGCAGACAAACAGCTGCACCTTCATTTGTGTCTTTTGAAAACAGCAAGAGCAGCAGTTCGTCTTTGCTGTGTCACTGTTTTGTCATGTTTCTGTGTTGCTGTACATGCAAAAGTACTTAGTATGAGAATTATTTCATGCAAAACTTTTTTTTTTTTGCGTTTTATTTAGCCGCGCAGAAATGTATGCCTATCTCTCATTCAGTGTTGTTCAAAAAGCTCAGTGTTGGTCCACAAACAAAAGTGAAACCTTTGCTTATTGGTTGTGATATAGCGAGTTTGAACCAATCTGGGCATGGAGGAGGGACAATGCATCAATGTATCATGTCTGGTTTGTCCGGAGACACAGTGACGAGCGTTTCTTTGTCAAATCAGCGTTGTCAAATGTTGATGACGTAACCGCACTGATTCCGGAGCCTCTGAAAGTCCGCGAATGTTATGTGATACAGCACTGGAAAGCTGAGATTCTCTTCTTTATGCCAATCTTTGAATTGTATGAATAGGATCAGCGGATCAAAAGTTATTAAACATTTAAGAGCAATACTTATTTTTAGCCGCGGGCGGCTGTCTCGGTCTTTAAGGGTTAAAACCGTTGATATGCAATTGTTCATGGTATGATAATCGTGCACGTTCAAATCGTGGTAAACCGTCATACCGGTATATTGTTACAACCCTAATTCTAGTTAATGTGTTAGTCGATTGAATAAATAGTTTAATTTGTCCACTCGCGCTTGCTTTCTTTTTCTCATCGGCAGTCACTTCAGGACAGGTTGAAAAAATTTAAACAGAGGACCAGGATGAGAGAGTAACTTTATTATGAAAGGTTTTGTGAAAAATAGCCATTAATTGCAGGCATGTACGATGGATGACTATAATGTTTATATTTTTAGGCTATAGTTTATAACCGATTGTGTAAAATATTGAATGACATTACAGCTGCAGGTGCTATCAATTTACTAACAAATTAAATACTCCTATGATGTAGTTAAAGCTTAGATCAATATCAAGATTTTATTCTTATTTTGCCGCCTGTAAAATAATTTTAATAAGCACTCAAGCACATTTGCCGGGTGCTGGAAATCTTTTAAAATGTTTTCATTTTAATGTAGGCTATAGCCTATTTTCCAGCTTTGAAAGTGCTTAGATTTTGGATAAAGGGCTTGGAAAATTAATTGTGTCGCTATGATAATTTATCTTTATAAATAGTTATTTAATTAATAAAATAAAAAACATATTTATGCTCTGCATGAAATGAAAACTCCGCTGTGGCCTGTGCAAGTGCCTGCAGCCTGACCCACGGCGTGCGCATTTTGAGCAATGGGAAAAGACCAAATGCATGGAGGTTATTGATTTTGCGCCCTGCATGCGCGCCTCGCGTTTTGCCATTGCCCGCTTTGTGAGCTCCAGAGGAAAAGCATGTTACCTCAGTGGCGTCTTTCATTCTTCAATCAAATGAAAGCAAAGGCGGGGTTTCCTTTGAGGTGACAAAGTGTGTTGTCAAGATACGGCGAACTTTTTAATAACGGAGTAGAGACTTGTGGTCGCTCTTTTAAGTCATCCAAAGTTGTATGACTTTACAAATCTTGAATTTCATAATATTATTTAAAAATTAAATTATGACAACATTGACAGCAACACTAGCGCACAATAGACCAGCTGATTCAGTTGTTACCAATAGTGACATACAAAAGAGCACCGCGCTCCTTTTTTTCTTGTCAATATAAAATGCATTGCGGAGTGCCTCACGTCTCTGGAATGAAAAAGCGCGTTCGTTGTGATCGGCCTCTATGGGCAACACATATTTGTTAACTCGCAGAACAGTAACACGTGCAAACACACGTGCTTACAGATGTATTTTGCCAAAGAAGCAAAATGAAAGAAGGATATTCTGGCCACAGTTTGACACAGGAGTTGACGAACCAGCGCTGATGCTGGTCGTCTGTGCTGCCTGGAGCCGCGTCATAAACTCAATTAGGTATATTGATGATTTAGTGCAGACTAACCAACAAACCAATTTTTTTCCATTTGGAAAATAACAGTTATTATTAGTTCTTATACATTTTTAAATAGCCTACATAGCCTAATCTACAAAACAAAGCCAAATATTTTAGGATAACTTCGCACCAAACTGATGCTTTCATTTTACAGCTTATAAAACATGTGTACAAATTAACACAGTATCACATGTAAATAACAAAATTGTTATATCCTTAGCCTATATTTAACAAAAAGTATAGGTTCAAAGCCTTATGGTTCATTGTCATTATCTTTCACTATACTCAGCGCGCGCGCACATGAACCGCAAGTAAGACAGAGGAAATAGGCTAATAAATCATAATTAAGACATAATCTTTAAACTAATGACTTCTATTAAAAATGTTGACAGGTTTTGTAATATTATAACAGCGGAGTATTAATTGAATGCATTTTTCCGTAAAGCAATTTATTTGAGCTATAGCTAATATTTTTTAATTGACGGAAGAAAAAAAAAACACGATTGGACAAACAGTCTTTGCCGATTCTTAAAAAAGCATTCAGTCAATGTTTTCGTTTTGTAATCTTAATTTGTCATTTAAGTAAAAAGGTTTAGAGCAGGATTTATTTTATTATTTTTGTTAGTTTATTCAGTTTTTCTGTGCTGCTAAAAAACACTGCAGGTGCGTGAAGATGCTCCTTCTGTATGCTGTTCGCATGTTAAAATAACCTAAATCAGTATTTTAAAATGCAATATTTAATGTGTCAGACAAAATAGGCACGTCAATTTTTTTTTTATTAAATAATATTTTGATATTAATCTGTTAACGGTTAATATCGCTTAACGAGCGGTTGTTGGTCTGCCAAATGAATGGAAATCAGCATCCTAGTTTGGCATAAATTGTATCTTAACTATTTGATCTATTATTTGACGGTCAGTTACCCTATCTACAAAAGAAACAAGAAGTGCTTCAACACAAGGTTTATTATGCGCCAAGATTATGGCATGTAA
Organism: Danio rerio; assembly: GCF_052040795.2. NCBI lineage: Eukaryota > Metazoa > Chordata > Actinopteri > Cypriniformes > Danionidae > Danio > Danio rerio. The sequence continues at coordinate 52,377,961 of NC_141033.1, read as the reverse complement.
AATGTTGTTCTCTTTATTAAACATTTATTTTTGAAATGTTACTAAAATGGTTTATAGCTAACTGAAATGTTCAGTTCTTGATATAACATATGGATGTTATGTAATGTAAGTCAGTAATTGTAATGCAGCATCATAATAAACAAATATGCGCTAGTCATTGGCTTATATTAATAAGGAGTTCAAAAATGGCCACGTCCGTAACGCAAAATTGTAGTTGTTTAAAGCAAAGACCGGAGATGAGTTGGCGATCATAATTAGTATGGACATATTTTGGCTTTGTATACAAAGTTTCATTTTATTTGTTATAATATTTATTCCACAATATAAACTTTTTCATTAAATCGTTACGGACGTGACACGTGACCGAAGCTGCGTGATGTCTTAAATATGTAGCTCATGAATCAAAAGGGCAATAACGTTATGAAAAAGTAAGGGTAATTATTTATACTACAGACTCCAATCCTTCTGCAGAATGATTACTGTTAACATAAAGCATGGAAAAGGTTTTTTTCTAAAGCACGAAATGTGGTTGGATTATAATGAAATTTACCATTGGCATAATCCTCATATTTCATGAATAAACAAATCAATTTCCTTAAAAATTCAACAAGAGCACATCATTACAATAAAATATAGACCTTAATGAGCAAATTTAAATATGTTTTGTTATTTTAGTCAAAAGTTTATTTTTTCATGATAAGGTTGACATTTTCATGGAATTGACCACCTATATTTATTTTGAATATGTGCCCTCTAGTGGCTAATATCACACATTGCACTCTTAATCTGAATATAAGCTACCCTAAAGAATATCTGGAAATGAACAGTTTCTGTGTTTCTGTGTTTAGTGATTAACAAGTGTTTAAGTTCAAGTTTATTTCCGGTTGTGAATTGCATTATGGGATGTTGATCTCTGCTCTGACTTTTGATGTTGAAAACTCGACTACAGTTTAACAAAGTGACTCTTAGGGCCTACTCACACTATGCCATCCGTACCGTGCCCAGGCCCGTTTCCCGGATCGTTTGAGAAGTGTGGGTGCGCTGAATCTGGCTCAAGCACGGTTCACTTGGCCGGCCCTGGCCCGGTTGGAAGCGATGTGCCTGAGCCCGGTTCACTTGGGCTTTGGCGCGGTACATTTGTGTGTGAGTGCAAAACGCGCCTAAGCGCGAAACTAAAAGCGAGACGTGACTTTTAAGGGACTGTTTTATATGGATTGATTAACTACTGTTCAGGGAATGCAAACTGCCGTAGTTTATTAAAGACGCAAACCCCTCACAGCATGACAGCTGCACCTTCAGCAGACCTCCTCATTCCTGCAGCACGAGAGCTTTATGATTGTTTATGAGCTCCAAAAGTGGCGGATCTGTTCGCCGAAATATCTGACTGCGTGTCACCGCATCCCTAAGGACTGTTTGGCGAAATATTTGACTGCATGTCACTGCATATTAAACGACTGAAACGATATAACTAGAGAAATCTCCACTGTGCTGAGTGAGAGCGCTTCTCACTGAACAGCGCAGCAGCGATGACGTAAGCGTGCCGAGGCCCGATTGTGGTGTGAGTGCGGGCCGTCAGGGGAGATGGGAGAGGGGACAAGCCTGCTTTGGCCCGGTTCAAGGCAACTGTACCTAATGTGAGACTGGCCTTATTGACATTTTAGTAGTTTGAAGCAACAATGTATAAGAAATAACAGAAAATGTACTGGGAGTTATTTACAGGAATTTGACAGCGTAATATGCAACACAAACCCAGACAAAGCATCACTTTAAACTATTAAAAATGTTCCCAAAAGTCACTTTTTCCAACTTTATTATGGTTAAAAGCTTTTGGAAGAAAGAGAAAGGCCCTATAATGCAAATCAAAAGGCTAAATAAACAAGGAAAAATGAAAAACATGAATCACAAAATAAAGAAAACTGATATATTAACTATTGTCGAGCAGAATTATTTTCAGTGTGCACCACAGTGTATCCTAAAGTGCATCTGTTTTTAACAAAGGATTTTATTATCGTTTGATGCTTTCTGAGCGATTGATTCCATACTGAAGGGTCGTGGCCTTGTAAATACGGAAAAAAGCCAGCCCACGGTTTTTGTCGACGAATGCACAGATCTGTTTCTCTCTCCCACACACGTCCAAAGCAGCTTGGAAACATGCTTTGCTCCACATATCTGCTTTATTCAGTGAGATCAAGCGCTGAATCTCCCACTCTTAGACCTCCGGGTCACTTCAACACATCTGACTTTTACTCAGAATGACTGGTGTACGGTTGACCTTTCAGCAGCTGCAGAAACTCGGCACTACAGCACTGATGATACTCTGTGGTTCATTTAGAGCCATGGATGTTTAGAGCCATGTTTAATGTGGTTTTTGCAGCACATCTAAGTTCAACTTAAAGGACACCTAGTTTACCCCTTTTCTAAAGATTTAATGTTATGGTTGTTCTGAGTGTGCTAGTTTAGGTTCAGTTCAAAACAATTCAGATTTTTTAAGTGAAGTTTAATTTTAAACTAATTTCGAGAGGAGCATGTGCTCATGATTGACCCAGCTGCTCCACATTAGCTAATTATGATCCTCCAATCAAAGGATCCCAAATCACTATATATATATATCCTCATTTCCTTTCTACAACTATCTTCGTCTGGAAGAAACCCCCCTCCTCCCCTTCTTCCTCCTTTATCCAGAATGGGCGGCACGGTGGCCCAGTGACTAGCACTGTTGCCTCACATCAAGAATACCAATGGTGTTGGGTCCTCGCTGAGCCATCTGGTATTTCTGTGTGGAGTTTGCATGTTCTCCCCGTGTCCGCGTGGGTTTCCCCCAGGTTCCCCGGTTTCCTCCCACCATCCAAATGTGCTCTATATTATAGATAAAATAAGCCTAAACCCTTTTTATAATGTCTTACTCTCAGGAAGTTCGCCTTGGCCTCAGCAGCGGGCGAGTTTGAGATCGACCTGAGCTCAATCTCCACTCGCCCTGCAAAGGGGGGGAGCCCTGGGCTCGAGGATCCCTTGAGCTCAGGGCTCTCTCCCGGGACAGCATGCCAAACATGCTATGTATTAATCATGAGCTAAGTGTGAACTCTTGAATTATAAAGTGTTAAGTGTCATTTTAGGGGTGTGTACACAAGTCGTTGTGTTAGGGGCGTGTTGCTTAACATGAAAATATGTTTCGACTTCCCACCCAACTTAACAAAGGGGCGGAGCCAAGAGCTCCCCCGCTTGTGTATGGCAACAGACAGGCAGACAGAGAGAAGCAACATGAGTGAGAGGACCAGCATTTAGCCGAACGTGTACAACTCGGACACAGACCAAGCAGAGACGACTATTGAGGAATCAATATTCCTACTGTGCTTTAATGTGTCAGAATAGTTACAAAACCATTTGTGTTTTTGTATAGTATTACAGCCGCTATGTAACGATGCATGTGTCATCCGTATAGGGATGTAGTGATTTACCGGTTTCACTATTAACTGCGCTTTATATTAATCACGGTTAATTGTAAAGGCTTCTCTACACCGTGTTTCTGCACGGAACAAAACTGCGGCAACTAAACAAAGCTATGCTAACGGTGTGCTTGTTTAAAGTTCTGAGCTTGTACACAAAGACTAATAACCCCGCACACTGGATTAACTTTGACTGAGGCTATAACTAAGGCAAGTTTGTTATTTCCAATGGAGGGACGCGCACGTTAGGCAACGCGCTTGCACTTTCCTGATGCACCTAGTTAAGATGATGGGTAGCTTCTGTGACCGCGGGAAATGCAAACGGCTGAAGTTTAAGGAAGACGCAATAAAAAGTTCATAGGTTTGCAAAGCCACCTAAAGTTACAAACAATGGTGCCGATGAGAGCGATCATGTGATGAATGTTGATCTGCCAGTCAAGATAAATCGAGTGTTTTCGGAGAGAGTGCTGAAAGACTTGGTGGATCAGCTGTTTTTAATGGCCTGAGTCTCGATATGTTGCATTCACTGTGTGTTCAGCGCAAATGGACGCTAACTGTAAAATCTCTGTTGCTCATTCGCAGGAAGACGATGAAGGCTCTTGTGTTGAGCCCAATGAGCCTTACATCCAAAAATAGAGCAGGGGTGTTCCTTTGGTACATCGCTTTGACTCGCACGCTCAAAATGGCGAACGTGAAATAACTGAGGATATGATAATGCACGCCTGCCAATTAACATTGGTGAGCGGAGGGACTATATTGTTAATTTGAAAAAAAAAAAAAGGGACTGGGTGTGTTTATATCAACCCAATATTACTACCTTCACACATGTCAGTCCAAACAGCTTGAAAAGTCGATTTTTCACCATAGGTGCCCTTTAAAGAGGCTATATAGAGCACTGATTCACTATGTTCAATTGTTCTCTGATCGGAGCATCATGCTCGTACAGCTGCACATTTTAAATCCAAATGTTTGTGCAGAAAACAAGTTTATGAGCTCAAAATAAAATCAGCACTCCAACTGCAGCTGATTTTGTATGCTTATTTGTGCGTGTTTTGGACCGCAAAGAAAGATAAGCTGTTTGGAGAGCTGCCCGCTGTCCTTCTGCTTAAAGAGAATTGTATATCAAAGGTTTCTGATTTATAAAGACTCGCCGGCTAGAAAGTTTTCTCTGCTATTTTAATGCGCTTCAGTACACTCTTCTTATAACAAATCGGTCCGAGAAAATATTCAAAACAATAGTGAAAGTAAAAGAACTTATACTAGAAATGACAACAAAACATGATGTAATACGTACATATTGCATGAATAATCACTGCTGCAGCATGTTCAGACAGATAAGCCACTGTTGAAGTCAAAACGAAATCAAAACAAACACTTTAGCATTTCAGAATGAAAGATATGAGTTCTTTTTAAGGTATAATTCAACTGATACTTAAACTTTGTCATTTAAGTGGCATAATAGTTTTATAAATATTTATTGCACTCACATTTTAGGGCGGCACAGTGACTCGGTGTTTAGCACTGTTGCCTTAGAGCAAAAAGGTCGTTAGTTTGAGCCCTTTATTTATCAGGGGTCACAACAGCGAAGTAAACCGCCAACTTATCCCACATATGTTTTACACAACGGATGCCCTTTCAGCTGCAACCCAGTACTGGGAAACACCCATACACTCTCATTCCCACACACTCATACAATACTGCCAATTTAGTTCATCTAACTCACCTGTACTGCATGTGTTTGGACTCTACGGGAAACACGAGAACATGCAACTTTACACAGAAATGCCAACTGGCCCAGCCGGGACTTGAACCAGGGACCTCCTTCCTGTGAGACGACAATGCCAACCACTTACTGAGCCACTGTGCCATTATTTAAAATAAAATAAAGTATAGTCTTATTTACTGTCCAGGCTCACTTGAAATGCATGCCTCAACCTACATTTTTTGTGCAACGTAAAATACAGTGCTCCAGGTATGTTTCGTTGCACGTTTCAGATAACAAATCCTGCGCTGTCTACATTGTGAATCAAAAATTGCCTGATCTAACGAGGAAATGTCTTTTACGTTTTGTCAGTTAAGTGGCTAATTCAGAGTTGAGTTGCATGAAAATGTATGAATTTAAAAAGGAGGTTTGCACCAAACCCCACCCCTAAACACTTCCGTCATCCATTCGCGTTCTGTTCTAGCGCAGTGGGCCAATGAGAAGCGCTTGAAGGCGGGGCAAGCATTGCAGGCTTTGTTTACTGCAGCGAGTTGACTTGTCAACTGTTTCAAACCATTCCTGAGCGCTGCTTTTGGTTTTTTTAGGTGCAAAGATGCTTTATGTGTGAAGGCCTCATAAATCTGCGCATGTGGTGAACATTTTGCTGTGAAAACTGGACACATGACATCAATGTTATGCACTCGCACAAATGCTCCCAAATATATGTTGAGGTCGCATAGATAACATTTCGGTCGCAATTTCAAGCCCTCTTTGGTACCATTATTACAGTACTCTCCAGCACAAATGAGACTCATTGTACACCTATGTTTACTGTGGATATGTGCCATCTAGTGGCGAATATCATGCATTGCACTCTTAATCTGAATATCAGCTACCCTAAGGCCCAATCCCAATTCTACCACTTAGCCCTTCCCCTTACCCCAACCCCTCGTTTTGTGCGTGCCCATGAAGAGGTAGGGGTGTCCCAATTCTCTTTAGCTTGAAGGCGTAGGGCTAAGGACAAGGGGTATACACCCCTTCAAACGAAGATTTTTCACACTCGAAACCAAGGGGTAAGAAAAATTTCCCAAAATGCACCAACCACAGCTGTACCCGGAAGTAAGGAGATCCACTAATTAGTATTTCTTTGTCATTATTACGATTGGTTTCCTTCAAAGCATCAAAGGAAACCTGACGGACTTCACATCAGGCAGTTGTTTTGGATTACTAAAGGTGTTGCACGTACAAATTCCCCCAACTCGGCCAGACTCTGCTCCAAATCATCTATCGTGTGCACATTCACTTTTCTAGGCCCTTATATGATAGATAGAATCCAATACAGATACAATAATTCAGAGTTCAGTCGCACAAAAATGTTCGATTTTTAAAAAGGAGGCGTGGCACCAAAACTCTACCCCTAAACCCAACCATCATTGGGTGATGAGCAAATCGTACTAAATTGTACTAATGAGATTGTACGAATTTATACCAATTAGTCACTTAATCACAAAGTTACGAATTTGAGTGAGGTAGCGTTGGAAATAGAGTAAACTGACCTCGCCAGAAAAGTTGTCCATATGGTGATTAACCGGTGACAAACTTATTTGATTACAAATTGTCGACACCATTAAGTTGTTTTCTTGTATTTATTTACCATTGTGCAAAGAACTCGGCGATAATAATCCTTTATTCGTTAATAATATGTGCCTGTAAATATCATTAGTGTGAAAAGGAACAAAAATCGTTAGCAATATTCTGCCCCCAGTGTCATTTTTCCTACAAACTCCAGTCAAACATACACTTTCATTAAACCAGTGTTGCTTATTTGCGTCCTCTGCGTATATACGTGTACTGAATTTCTATCTCGTCTGTAAAATCTAAATGTATAGTTTAAGGATGTTAACGATTACTTGATGACCGATTGATTGTCGATAAACCTTTAATTGATAGACCTTATCGATGACTGATTAGGGACCATTTTGACCCCTTGATAACTTCCCAAACTTTTCTGCCCACAACCCCCAGAATAACAATGCCAGTAACTCGTGACCCCTAATGTCCTCTGAGGTGGTTTTAAATACAGAAACCTTGCATGCAATGGCGCAGGCACACCAATAGACCCAAGTCTGTTCTTCGTTTAATTTTTTTTAATGTATGTCAGTGCTGTACATGGACCAGAAATTTTAACCTGGTGTTATAAAATCAATCTGCTGCTTCTGACACTATTGCTTTGTCTTAAATATAATGTAATACCCCAGGGGTCGCAATCCAACTGAACTAGTAACTATAAACTACTATTGTAACTAGGGTTGTAACAATATACCGGTATGACGGTCTACCACGATTTGAACGTGCACGATTATCATACCATGAACAATTGCATATCAACGGTTTTAACCCTTAAAGACCAAGACAGCCGCCCGCGGCTAAAAATAAGTATTGCTCTTAAATGTTTAATAACTTTTGATCCGCTGATCCGATTCATACAATTCAAAGATTGGCATAAAGAAGAGAATCACCTTTCCAGTGCTGTATCACATAACATTCGCGGACTTTCAGAGGCTCCGGAATCAGGGCGGTTACGTCATCAAAATTTGACAACGTTGATTTGACAAAGAAACGCTCGTCACTGTGTCTCCGGACAAACCAGACATGATACATTGATGCATTGTCCCTCCTCCATGCCCAGATTGGTTCAAACTCGCTATATCACAACCAATAAGCATAGGTTTCGCTTTTGTTTGTGGACCAACAATGAGCTTTTTGAACAACACGGAATGAGAGATAGGCATACATTTATGCGCGGCTAAATAAAACGCAAAAAAAAAAAAGTTTTGCATGAAATAATTCTCATACTAAGTACTTTTGCATGCACAGCAGCACAGAAACATGACAAAACAGTGACACAGCAAAGACGAACTGCTGCTCTTGCTGTTTTCAAAAGACGCAAATGAAGGTGCAGCTGTTTGTCTGCATTGCAGCCAACCATATCCAAATCCATATCCACAGACAACCATATCCATGCTGGCACATAAAACCTAAGGATGTTCCATATTGAATCTAGTTTCGTTATGTAACTATTTATAGTATAGTAAATATTTCTATCTATTTTTTACTGAGGATTTGCACCATGTTTATTTGGACTTTATTTGGATTTTGACACATTATTTATTATTTTCTTATTTTTTATTTGTTCATTGTAAGTGGTGTTGTTTATAGTAACTGAAAATATATTATTTGGAAAAAGTCAAATTTGCTTCACTGTCCTATTATTTTGTAACATTTATAACATACCGTATACCGCGAAACCGTCAAACCGTGGTATTGTTTTAGACGATTATCATACCGTAAAAAATTCATACTGTTATAACCCTAGAGATGATGTACAAATCTTCGGGAGCCAATTTATAATAAATGCACTAATAATAATACAACAAATAAGTGAAATGAAGGAAAAGCAAAAACTGTGTCGAGTAGTAAAAACTGGCAGTACAATTGTAGGTAAAGCGCAAAAACAACCAAATGAAATTTATTCAATAAGAATTACACAGAAAGCACACATCATTGTTGAAGATTGTTCCCATCCCTTAAATATCAAATTTCAGCTCTTGTCATCAAAAAGACGTTTTAGGCAGCCTCAAGTAAAGAAAAATGTGTATCAAATGTCCTTTGTGCCAAGTGCCGTTAGAGTTTTAAATACTGGGTTTTAATTATGTGTAAGGTTATAAATTGTGGTTTTTAATGTGATATATGTGACGACGTTGAATGTATTTGTGTTGAATGTTTTTTCTGTGATGTGTGAAATGTAAACGCTGATGTGGTTGTGTGGTGAAGCCAAAGATAAATTTCCACTTGTGGACAATAAAGAAAGTAAAGTAAAAAAAAAAAGTAAAGTATCATCATCACCAGCAGCATCTCAGTTATTGCGCACATATTCTCCTCGCTAGGCTTTTATATGAAGGAAACCAATACAGCTTTGAGCTCCAATCTGATGTACAGCAAATGACCTGCGCAAATTCAGTTAAAGCCTGCATGTGTTCGGAAATCTGCTCTCATCGCTGTAACCGGATCCATGCATCTGAAATGTAGATCTGGCAAATATCCGTCCAAATCTCCTCCACTTCCTGTCTTATAACCGTGTGCTCGTCTTAAGAGCAAACTCAATTAAACTAGAGAAGACTTTTACTTGCATGAAGGAAGTGTCTGAACTTTTCAGGGAGGCAAACTGGATTGATATCGATTTAAGTGTTTGGTCCATCAGGCGCTGAGGCTAGAGCAATGATGTCATTTCCTCTGAGATGAGATGACATCATCTGTTATTGTTTTAGAGCTCCTAATGGATGGGAAATACAACCTCACGAGCACATTTACTGGATCCAACTTGCAATGAGTCCATTTTGAGTTTAGCAATGATGCAAGAAAAGTCTAGATAAACTTTTCAGAAAATATCGTTGCCTTTTGTCAATATTTCCTATAAAAAGTGCAGGGTTTACAATAAGAATGGTTTACCTATTTTCTACTTGTCATTTGAATTATAGAGCTATTTTGATTACAAACAGGAACTTGATCTTAACAAAACACTAATGGCTCGTTTCCATTGACTGGTACAGTACGGTACGGTTTGGGTTGGTACGGGTCACCTTTATCAGGCTTGCGTTTCCACTACAAAGTCAGCTTTATTGTCAATTCAGCCACATGTTACACGTTAATATAACAAGTAGAGTTTTAAGAAAAAGAAAATTTACAGTATATACAATTTAACATAAAATGTAGACTGAAAAAATACATAAGGAATAAAAATGCTATTATCTTGTTGAATAAATACTTTACAAAAAAAAAGACTTTCTCCAAAATAAGAAATATTATAGGAAATACTGTGAAAAATTCCTGAATCTGTTCAACATCATTTGGGAAATATTTGAAAAATTCACTGGAGTGCGAATAATTTTGACTTCTACTGTGTACATCAGAGAAAACGAAATATTGCAAAGTTTGATTTTTCCAATATCACATAGCCCGAGCATATAATATTATTGTGGTAAAGCTATTTATATATATTTTATATATTTTTATATATATATATATATATATATATATATATATATATATATATATATATATATATATATATATATATATATATATATATATATATATATATATTTATTTATATATATATATATATATATATATATATATATATATATATATATATATATATATATATTTATATATATATATATATATATATATATATTTATATATATATTATATATTTGTATTATATATATATATATATATATATATATATATATATATATATATATATATATATATATATATTGTTATATATTGTTATATATATATATATATATATATATATATATATATATATATATATAACAATATATATATATATATATATATATATATATATATATATATATATATATATATATATATATATATATATATATTGTTATATAGCCTCTCTGGGGCTCTGAGCTCTGTAATGATCACATTTAGAGGAGTCTGACAGACTGTCTGTGCCAGTCTACACTCCTGACTGAAGGAAGGCTCTGGGAAATGAATAATTGATGTGTTGAAGTGGAAGCAGAGAGACGTGGGCTGAAAGCAGAGCGCTGAACACACACACACACACACACACACACACACACACACACACACACACTGACTGTGCCATCCGCTGGGAAGACTGAAAGAGTCTTCTATGTAAAATAAGCATTGTGTCTCCATGCAGCATGAGGTGTTGGAGTGTTTATCACTGCTGCGGTCTGGGAGTCTCGCTAATCACACACTCGCTCTAATAAACATTATTTATAGCTGCGTTTGGCCGGATACTTCACCATCACGCAGGATTGCAAATGCATTCGCAGGCAGACTGTAATGTGAATCCCGGTGTTGTGGCGGTGGTGAATCCCTGGAGGGTTTGAGGTGATCCATTAACCCAGATATCTTCATGTATTGAGTTGAAGCCAGAATTATTCACCCTCCTGTTAAATGAGTTGTATTTTATTTTTACTGTTCAATAGAGAGAAGTAATGATGGCTTTAGTAACTAATAACTGATTTATTTTATCTTTGCCATGATGACAGCACATAATATTTGACTAGATATTCTTCAAGACACTAGTATTCAGCTTAAAGTGAAATTTAAAGGATTAACTAGATTAACTAGGTTAATTAGGTTAAAGTTAGGGTAATTAGGCAATTCATTGTATAACAGTGGTTTGTTCTGTAGACAGGGGCGGACTGGCCATCTGGTAAATGCCAGAAGGGTCAGACCATTTTTTTAATGTGGGCCGGTCAGCTATTTTTTAATATATTTTTTTATATTTTAAATTTTTTTTATGTGTATTGTTTTTTACATGTAGGCAGCTTTTATCTCTTGCAAGATATGAGTATGATAATGATGATGATGATGATGATACTAGTAATAATAATAATAAATGTTAAACATTGGCCCAATCGGCAATGATCGGCTGGTTTCGAGATGGGCCGACCCAATTAGAGGTTACACAGACGTAACCAAAATCTGACAAGAATGTCTAATAAACAGTAGGTGCAACACAAGCTAATTGTCAGAGATGGACTGTAAAAAAGAAAAGGCAGTGCTGAAAAAATGTATCTTTAAAATCATTCATTTTCTTGTCGGCTTAGTCCCTTTATTAATTCAGGGTCGCCACAGCGGAATGAACCGCCAACTTATCCAGCAAGTTTTTACGCAGCGGATGCCCTTCCAGCCGCAACCCATCTCTGGGAAACATCCACGCACACATTCACACACACACTCATACACTACAGACAACCCAATTCACCTGTACCGCATGTGTTTGGACTGTGGGGGAAACTATTTCGAGCCTCGGCTGAGTTAGTTGGTGTTTCTGTGTGGAGTTTGCATGTTCTCTCGGGTTTCCTCCTGGTTTCCCTCACAAGTCCAGACACATGTGCTGTAGGTGAATTGGGTAGGCTTAATTGTCCGTAGTGCATGTATGTGATTGTGTGTGTAGGGTTTCCCAGTGGGTTGCAGATTGGAGGGGATCTGCTGGGTATAACATGTTGGATAAGTTGGCGGTTCATTCCGCTGTGGCGATTCCAGATTAATAAAGGGACTAAGCCGACAAGAAAATGAATGAATGAAATGATTGCATGTATAAATTTGTTATAAATGAGTTGTTTTTGTTCCAGCCACGTACATTAAATGTTTAAATATCTATTAAATATGGTGCTGCTTATATTATTTCACCATCTGTACACTAATGTAAGTAGTGAATGTGTGTGTCTGTGTATGGAGCTGTGTCGGTGTGGTAATGTGGCTAGAGTGCCAGGGCTGATTTTTAGTCCCAGTCCGCCCCTGCCTGTAGACAATCCGAAACAAACATTGCTTAAGGGGGCCAATAATATTGGCCTTAAAATGCTTTAAAATAATGTAAAGTTGCTTTTATTCTAGCTGAAATAAAACACATAAGACTTTCTCCAGAAGAAAAAATATTAGAGGAAATACTGTAAAAAATTCCTGAATCTGTTCAACATAATTTGGGAAATATTTAAAAAACAACGAAATTTCACTGGAAGGCGAATTTGACTTCAACTGTATGTGTGTATATAGATGTGTGCTGTATATTGGCTCTGGTGGAAGGCGTGCGTTGGCTGGAGGCTACAGGCTGAGTGTCTCACCAGTGCCAATATACAGTCAAATCGCACTGCTATGAGTGTGGTATTGCATTTATACAACAGTTTGACGGCATAATCGTGTATATAAAAAAGAAAATCAAATACTGAGAGACTCAAGAGCCCTTTTGTATGAGGAACTACTTTCTTCCACCATTCATTCACATTTGCAGCCGACGTCAGAACAGGAGAAACCGTTGTTCATTTACAAACTTCACTTTAGAGCTAGTGTTTGACTGATTCTCTAGCGTAATGTCTAAAGCAGGGATGTCAAACTCAATTCCTGGAGGGCCGCAGCCCTGCACAGTTTAGTTCCAACCCTGCTCCAACACATTTACCCGATCACCTCTTAACACCCCCCCAACTCAGTTTCATCCGCGATTAATCCCATCCACCCCCCGACCCCTCTTCAGTTGCATCCACGATCACCCCCGACCACCACCCCACCTCTTCAGTTTAATCCGCTATCACTTGTCAGAGGGCTTGTGACGGCCAGCGACGCCCATGGGTTGCACGGTTGCCTCAAGAAGGTCAGCTGTGTCAGTTGGCATTTCTGTGTGGAGTTTGCATGTTCTCCTCATGTTGGTGTGGGTTTCCTCCAGGCTCTCCGGTTTCCTCCACAGTGCAAACACATGCGCTGTAGGTGAATTGAGTAGGCTAAATTGTCCGTAGTGTATGTATGGGAGTGTATGGGTGTTTCCCAGTGATGGGTGGCAGCTGGATGGGCATCCACGGCGCAAAACATATGCTGGATAAGTTGGTGGTTCATTCCGCTGTGATGAACCTATATGAATAATGGGACTAAGCTGAAAAGAAAATGAATGAATGAATATTGGCATGATGAATTATTTGATAACTTTTCACCTCTATTCTGATCAAATTCAGCATCACCTGCTAAACTAAGTGTCTGGAATGCTGTGTGTGCATGCGCGCATGTGCATATGTGTGCATCTGTGTGTGTGTGTGTGTATGTGATGTGCAGATCTCCACGGGAACTGATATAAAGACACATTCCAGCATTCCGTGTTTGTGAATACCGTTGCCATGGCGACCGGGCTAAATGTGGCCACTGGCACCATGTTGCCAAGTAACAGCTGAGTTGTGAGCGATGGATGAAGAGACGTGGAGGACGAGTGTGAAGCGCTGCATCTCTTATGTGCTTAAAAAAAAACATTTGTGACACTTTAAAGACATGTGAGCGGCGGTGGGAACATCTTTAATGTTTGTGCCATTGAACATTTGTTATGTTTGCGCACAATTCTCCAGTGATGTCTTTATTCACTGTGGAAAACACACGGCTGAAATAGGGCTACAGATGAGATTTCAATTATATTAGATTACATCTGATTACATTACATTTATTTAAAGAGATAATTATTTAATGTTGTGTTTGATCATTTATATACTGAATGGCTCTTCATTTTGTGTATGCACCACCTGACAAAAGTCTTGTCGTCGATCCCAGTTGTAAGAGCAACAAATAATAACTTCTAGTTTGGAAAAGTGTCAGAAGGTGGATTTTTCTGATGAATCATCTGTTGATCTGCATCCCAATCATCACCAATACTGCAGAAGACCTACTGGAGCCCACATGGAGCCAAGATTCTAATAGAAATCAGTCAAGTTTGGTGAAGGAGAAATAATGGTTTGGGGTCATTCAGTATGGGGGCGTGCGAGAGATCTGCAGAGTGGATGATCAACATCAACAGCCTGAGGTATCAAGACATTTGTGCTGCCCATTACATTACAAACCACAGGAGAGGGACAATTCTCCAGCAGGATAGCGCTCCTTCTCATACTTCAGCCTCCACATCAAAGCTCCTAAAAGCAGAGAAGGTCAAGCTGCTCCAGGATTGGCCAGCCCAGTCACCAGACATGAACATTATTGAGCATGTCTGGTGTAAGATGAAGGAGGAGGCGTTAAAGATGAACTCAAAGAGTCTTGAAGAACTCTGGGAGTCCTGCAGGAACGCTTTCTTCTTCATTCCAGATGACTTTATCAATCAGTGATTTGAGTCATGTCAGAGATGTATGGATGCATGTATGGTTTTGGTTTAAATTTTGTGTAGTTTTTATTGAATACTTAAGTGTTTTCTTATATAAAAAATCATTTAATTATAATATTTTTTTAATTAGATAATATATAATAATTTCTATAATTAATATATTATATAATTATAAAAAAAATTACAATTAAATATTTTATATAAGAAAATACTTAAGTATATAATAACAATTATTAAATATAATGATATAATTTATGAATTATAAAAACTAATTTTTAATATGAATTACCATAGTGAAATAATTATTAATTTATTGAATATTCAAAAGTCCTTTCCAATCTAAACAGTAATTTTATTGATTTTTTTTTTTTAATTTTTAGAAATTAATTAGAAATATTGATTTCTATAATGGAGTATATATATATATATATATATATATATATATATATATATATATATATATATATATAGTAATCTTTATCCAAGTTTATATTACTTTTATTTATATTTATCTCAAATTTATTAGTAATTTTAAGTCTAATTTTAACAATTTAATGGGCAATTACTTTTGTTATAATTTTGTTTTTCATTCATTCATTTTATTTTCGGCTTAGTCCCTTTATTAATCTGGGGTCGCCACAGCGGAATGAACCACCAACTTATCCAGCATATGTTTTACACCGCAGATGTCCTTCCAGCCACAACCCAACACTGGGAAACATCCATACACACTCATTCACATTCACACACACACACACTCATACAATGCGGCCAGTTTAGTTTATTTAATTCCCCTATAGCACATGTGTTTGGACTGTGGGGGAAGCACCTTTCCAGAGCCCCTGGAGGGAACCCACGCCAACACGAGGACGCACCAATGCAGATTTGAGCACCGAACTCGCTCAAGTAGTCCCAGAAGTCATTGCGGGTAATAAAGAAAGTGGGAAGTGCAGCGTTTTAGGTTTATTATTAAAGCTCAGAGATGAAACTTATTTATCTCAGGAGTTTCCCTAAATGAGACGGTGAAGGTAAACAACATGAAAATCTGTATAGAGGCATAAACATTATTTATTAGCTGAAATTCGTATTAAAATTAGTTTTATTTGTATTGTATTGTAACGTTAAATCGTTGTATGAATGCTGTAATGTTTACATAATTATCAGTTAAAACCGCATGAAGGTCATGTGACCATAAGGACGATCCCGGGAAGAATGCAGCATCTCATTTCTCAGAGGATGCATTCTCTGTTCCCACAGTTTCCCTGAGTACTTTCTTCCAGGGTAACTTTGCAAGACCGCTCTCCACTAGAACGCAAGTCAGCTTTCTGCGTTCTTGCAATTGAGAAACTGCCTCAGTCTGCAAATGATGTTGAATTCAGCTGTTGTTTTCCCACCAAAATGATGTCATCCCCTGGAGGATGATGTCATTGGGATAAAAGGGATTTGAAAAAAAATGCAGGATGGAAAGCGTGAATAACATGTGCACTCTCACATCAGTCCACTGTGATTTTACTCTTATATCTTTCATCAGTTGATGATTTCCTCCAGAATGTCTCCATGGTAGTGTTGCTCTGAATGAAGAAGTAAGAAGCAGAAGTGAGAGAGCAGAACAGTAATGCTGTGAAGTCAACGAGACGCTTTTCTTTCTCTTTCGCTTGACTGATGTGTGTTTGAGGTCTGTAAGTGTGTGTGCGTGTGTGTGTGTGTGTGTGTGTGCACGACATGGCCTGTGTTGTTCTTTCAGGGGATTTCAGACTCCCTCTGCAGTGTGTGTTGTCGCAGAAAATACTTTGAGTTTTGGGAAAACACCTGTGAGACTTGAGTCAGATGATGAAACACACACGGGGCAGCGCATGCTTTCATAATCTCTCTCTGTGTGTGTAACTGTTTCTCTGTGTTTCAATGTGTGAGCGTGTGTTTGAGTGCACAAGAGTGTGTTTGTGTTTGTGTGTCTGTGGGTGCTTGTAACCACCTGTATCTTTGAATGTGCAAGGGTGTGTGAGTGATTGTGTTGATTTATTTGTGTGTGTGTGTGTGTGTGTGTGTGTGTGTGTGTATGTGAGTGATTATGTTGATTTGTGTGTGTGTATATATGTGAGTGATTGTGTTGATTTATTTGTGTGTGTGTGTGTGTGTGTGTGTGTGTATGTGAGTGATTATGTTGATTTATTTGTGTGTGTGTGTGTGTGTGTGTGTGTGTGTGTGAGTGATTATGTTGATTTGTGTGTGTGTATATATGTGCGTGATTGTGTTGATTTGTGTGTGTGTGTGTGTGTGTGTGTGTATGTGAGTGATTGTGTTGATTTGTGTGTGTGTGTGTGTGTGAGTGATTATGTTGATTTGTGTGTGTGTATATATGTGAGTGATTGTGTTGATTTGTGTGTGTGTGTGTGTGTGTGTATGTGAGTGATTATGTTGATTTGTGTGTGTGTGTGTGTATGTGAGTGATTGTGTTGATTTGTGTGTGTGTGTGTGTGTGTATGTGAGTGATTATGTTGATTTGTGTGTGTGTGTGTATGTGAGTGATTGTGTTGATTTGTGTGTGTATGTGAGTGATTGTGTTGATTTATTTGTGTGTGTGTGTGTGTGTGTGTTTGTGTGTGTGTATGTAAGTGATTGTGTTGATTTGTATGTGTGTGTGTGTGAGTGATTATGTTAATTTGTGTGTGTGTGTGTGTATATGTGAGTGATTGTGTTGATTTGTGTGTGTGTGTGTGTGTGTGTGTGTGTATGTGAGTGATTGTGTTGATTTATTTGTGTGTGTGTGTGTATATGTGAGTGATTGTGTTGATTTGTGTGTGTGTGTGTGTGTATGTGAGTGATTGTGTTGATTTGTGTGTGTGTGTGTGTGTGTATGTGAGTGATTGTGTTGATTTGTGTGCGTGTGTGTGTATGTGAGTGATTGTGTTGATTTGTGTGCGTGTGTGTGTATGTGAGTGATTGTGTTGATTTGTGTGTGTGTGTGTGTATGTGAGTGATTGTGTTGATTTGTGTGTGTGTGTTTGTGTGTGTGTGTGTGTGTGTGTGTGTGTGTGTGTATGTGAGTGATTGTGTTGATTTGTGTGCGTGTGTGTGTATGTGAGTGATTGTGTTGATTTGTGTGTGTGTGTGTGTGTATGTGAGTGATTGTGTTGATTTGTGTGTGTGTGTGTGTGTGTGTGTGTATGTGAGTGATTGTGTTGATTTGTGTGCGTGTGTGTGTATGTGAGTGATTGTGTTGATTTGTGTGTGTGTGTGTGTGTGTATGTGAGTGATTGTGTTGATTTGTGTGTGTGTGTGTGTGTGTGTGTGTATGTGAGTGATTGTGTTGATTTGTGTGCGTGTGTGTGTATGTGAGTGATTGTGTTGATTTGTGTGTGTGTGTGTGTGTATGTGAGTGATTGTGTTGATTTGTGTGTGTGTGTGTGTGTGTTTGTGTGTGTGTGTGTGTGTGTGTGTGTGTGTGTGTGTGTGTGTGTGTATATGTGAGTGATTGTGTTGATTTGTGTGTGTGTCCTCACAGAAATGCCAGCTGGCCCTGGCAGGACTCGAACCAGCAACCTTCTTGCTGTGAGGCCACAGTGTAACCACTGAGCCACCGTGTCGCCAAACCATAACTTATAGAATGGTTAAAATAAACAAAAAAACTAAATTGGGAGGAAAAGAAAACCAAGTAAATGAATGCAGACGTTTTTAAAAATAAATCAATATTGGAATAAGCATTTTTAAGGATGCACGCTTTCCTTTTTGGCTGTCTTTGTATTTTACTTCTTTGTTTTATTATATATTTTTTGCTTTGTGAGTGTTTTTAAATCGGGCCAGGTTTCATCTCCACACAGACACAACAATAATAACAACAACATTGAATGGGCTCATAATATGTGCGTGGAGGTCTTTATATAACAGTGTTTTCCACTGCTGCAACTGCTGATGTAAACAGGAGACTCCAGCCGTCAGCTCAGATGCAGATGGCCTACTTTCAAACTCGCACTTCCACACACACGCACTAAATTGTTTGATTGTTATATATAGTTTATTATTATTTATTAGGGGCGACACCGTGATTAGCACTGTGGACTCATAGCAAGAAGGTCACTGGTTCGAGTGTGTGTGTGTGTGTGTGTGTGTGTGTGTGTGTGTGTGTGTGTGTGTGTGTGTGTGTGTGTGTGTGTGTGTGTGTGTGTGTGTGTGTGTGAGAATGTGAGTGTGTATGGATGTTTCTCAGTGATGGGTTGCAGATGGAAGGGAATCCGCTGTGTAGAACATATGCTGGATAAGTTGGCGGTTCATTCCGCTGTGGTGACCCCTGATGAATAAAGGGATTAAGCTGAAGGAAAAAGAGAGAATGATTTACTATTTATTAATATTGTGTTATTATAACACTATTATTATTATTATTTTATTAGGATTACTATCACTACTACTAATTTGTTTTCATGTTAGTTAAACGTGCAGTATATAAACGTTATAATTGCTTTTGCAATACATTTGAAACATTTGTCATGCCAATAAAGCAAGATTAAATTTGAATTGAACTGAATTGAGAGGGTCTGATACATACTTTTGTGTTCATACATTTATTTATTTACTTATTTAGTATGCTTTTTTTTTATTCTGATAACATGTATGCATAATATGACCATGTACACCACCTGACAAAAGTCTTGTTGCCTTTCCAAGTTTTAGAAACAACAAATAATAAGCTGACTTCTAGTTGATCATTTGGCATCAGAAGTGTCTTATATGAAAGGTAAACAGATTTTGCTTATTTGAGCACAATAAAATATGATCATGTCTTGATGTTGAATGATTTCATTAGGACAGTAAGGTCTGACTCTGCTTAGACTAAAGTGTCATCACTGAACAGAAATAATGTCCAGTATAGAATATAAAGTCCTGCTGCAGTGGAGACAGAATGAATACTGTGTCTGACTCCATCATGAGCTTGGAGGACTGCATCCATACATCTCTGCACTGACTCACATCACTGATTGATAAAGTCATCTGGAATGAAGAAGAAAGCCTTCCTGCAGGACTCCCAGAGTTCATCAAGACTCTTTGAGTTCATTTTTAACGCCTCCTCCTTCATCTTACACCAGACATGCTCAATAATGTTCATGTCTGGTGACTGGGCTGGCCAATCCTGGAGCAGCTTGACCTTCTTCACTTTCAGGAGCTTTGATGTGGAGGCTGAAGTATGAGAAGGAGCGCTATCCTGCTGGAGAATTGCCCCTCTCCTGTGGTTTGTAATGTAATGAGCAGCACAAATGTCTTGATACCTCAGGCTGTTGATGTTGATCATCCACTCTGCAGATCTCTCGCACAGCCCCATACTGAATGTAACCCCAAACCATGATTTCTCCTTCACCAAACTTGACTGATTTCTATGAGAATCTTGGCTTCATGCGGGCTCCAGTAGGTCTTCTGCAGTATTGGTGATGATTGGGATGCAGATCAACAGATGATTCAGCAGAGAAAATCCACCTTCTGACACTTTTCCAAACTAGAAGTCACGTTATTATTTGTTGTTCTTTATAATTGGGATCGACATCAAGACTTGTTAGGTAGTGTACTGTATGTATTTATTAATAATATTTGTTGTTTTTATTTTTTAACTTTCCTTTTCTCTCTTTTCTTCTCTTAAAAAACCCCATTGCTTTAAAAAAAGACAATTCTGTAATCATGAATCGTGTCAATTTGATCTTTTCTGCTCATGTAAAGAGAGAATTAATAAGCAAATAACTTAATAACAAATAACTTCACTTTTTAAACCAGGCTTTGTTAGATTATTAGGTTTAGATAGTTTCTTTTTTTATTCAATCTATTATACACATTTTAAGCATGCAGAGATTCTTTTGGATCTGTCTTTGTTTTTGCATTTATTTATTTTTGTTTCATCTCCACAACTCTTATGAATTTCTAAATCAGTAAGCAATCTTGAAATCTCCATTGCATTAAAAAATAGACACAAAACTGAAATCAAATTTGAATCAATTTGTTTCTTTCTGCTCATGTGAATTACCATTTTGAAAGAGAGAGAGAGAGAGAGAGAGAGAGAGAGGGAGAGGGAGAGAGAGAAACCCCCAGAACAAGGCGTAGATTGATGTTTTCGGAGTACAGCTGTGTGTCTCAGCTGATCTGTGTGTCCTGAAGCGCCTCCGTCTCCTCCATCAGCTTCATCTGTGACCTTTCTGTTCCCGTCACTGCACTTTCTGACTCCGCCTCCTCCATCATGCCATCCAACAGTCTGTGTGTGTGTGTGTGTGTGTGTGTGTGTGTGTGCAGTTCTGCTGATACAGAGGCCGTTGTTCACTTCCACTTCCTCTTCCTCTTTATCTTGCAGGACTAGTCTGTGCAGAGATCTGGGAAAGCATGCAACATCTGATACTGTTGTTGAGTATTGTTGCGATAAAGACATTTCTTACGATTTTACTTTTTAAAAAAAGGCTTCTGATACTCATCAGTGCTTCACCTATTTAAAATTCTGTAAAACAATGAATTATTTATAAACATTTATAATAATGATTATTCTTGTTTATTATTATTATTATTTTATTTCTATTATTACTATTATTTTTTATCTATTATTATTATTATTATTATTTCTATTATTACTAATATTATTTTTATTCCATTATTACTATTATTTATATATATGTATATATATATATATATATATATATATATATATATATATATATATATATATATATATATATATATATATACATACATACATATATTTCTATTACTATTAATATTATTATTAATTTTTCTATTAATATTTTATTTTTATTATTATTCTTTTTTATTTCTATCATTACTATTATTATTATTTTTTATTTCCATTATTAGTATTATTATTATTATTATTTCTAATATTATTATTTCTATTATAACTATTTTTTCTTCTATTATTACTATTACTATTATTATTATTATTTCTATTATAATTTTTTTCTATTACTATTATTATTTCTATTATTATTATTTTATTTATTTATGTTATTATTATTTCTATTATTATTATTATGATTATTATTATTTCTATTTTTTTCTATTATTTTTTATTATTTCTATTATTATTAATAATATTTTTTCGATTAATATTATTTTTTATTTCTATTATCATTTATTTTTATTTCTATTATTATTATTGTTATTATTATTATTATTATTTTTAGAATGGCTGTAATTTTATTGGTTTTAATGATTTCTTATACTCACCAGTGCTGCACCTATACCTAAAATACATTGAAACAATGAATTAAAAAATTTAATTATGAATGTTGTTATTATTATTAATATTATTATTAGAAATACTGTTTTCTATTTAAATATGTTGTAAAATGTTATTTATTCTGTATGTTCAGTATCATTACTCAAGTTTTCAGTGCGGCAGTGCTGGTAGTGTTAATTTATTGGCTATGTTTAATTTCATTTACTTTAGCATTTATTATCTAATTAGAAGCTTTTGAATTGTATTTATTATTAATGCACAGCCACAGGTCCTCACTGAGCTTCTTTGTCTTAAGCTGCGATCACACTGCACTTTTCGTCCCATACACTTCCATTCATACACAAGAGAATGTGACAAATTGGAAACGCAAGCTTGTGCGACATGTTTCGAAGTTCAGAAGTTCTAGCTTGGTGAACTCTGACCTGCAAAATCGCACCACGTCACTGGGCGTGAGACGAAAACGGTTTTCAAGGTATACCGCGGTTTGAAAAATCAAGGTTTTAAAACTGCCAAAATTTTCTGCTATACAGTACCTGAGGTAAGTGTGAGATATTTTTATTAACGTTTTTTTTTTTCCCAGCAGAAAAGATTTCCAAAAATGTTGTTTTAAATTACAAAGAAATCTGTGTTTTAGAAACTTAACTGCAGAAGTTAATGATCCATTTCAATGAATTAGCCTGACATGTTTACTGCTCCAGAATATTTTAAATGTTTCTCAAAATAAAATATATTGTGTTTAAAGGGGGAAAAAGGTTTGTTTTTTACCCAGACATTTAAAAAGAAAAATTTTACAGCTATAATCACAATATCGTATCTTATCGTATCGATATCGGTTATCATACCGTCAGAATCTTATACCTGCCCATGCCTACACGTCACTGCATGAGACCAATTGAAGATCAAAACATGACCTCTCTGTACAGAAATGTAAAGGTTTGACCAATCGCGGGCTTTTTAAATGTATAATAGGGCTGAGCGATTTGGCCTAAAATCAAAATCTCGATTTAATTGAACATTTGAACTCAATTACAATTAATGAACGATTATTTTATGTTCTATGTCAGTTCACTGACAAGTTTTTTTTTACAGTAAATGTGCTCACATATTAAAAGTGAGAGATTTTTGAATGTAGGGTGCATCAATTTAATTAAACACACACTATCTACAATCTATAAATATTTATTGCACATGAATGCTGAACAACTGAAATTAGGACACGCATTGCCTAAAATCTCCGTGCTGCCCACCCTCGTCACCACTACCAAACTGACCAATCACAATGCGTCATGGTCACATGCAGTTACATTTTTTTGAGAAGTTTTGTGGAATGCGAAGGCTGCGCCGGACCGTGCACGTGCACTTGGCAGAAGTATAATATCAGAATAATAAAATAAGTAAAAATTTGTCTTAACAGCGCGGGGTCACGTGACTCCACACATAATAGGGAAAGCAATTGAAAAATTAGACTCAGATAAATTAGATCGATTAAGTTCTGAATGTTGATTTTGATTACTTTTTGATTAACCGCCCAGCCATAATGTATAAAGCTCTTATTTAATGCCACCCCTTGTCGCAGCAACTTACAACAGAATTTCACATGCTCAAATTCTAGTGTAACCGCAGCTTTAGCCATGACTGTCCACAAACCAACTGCAGAGAGCTTCTGTTTTTCAGCTGTTGAGTTGATTAAAACAGCTCTTCCAGGTTATTTGGATGCTTTTAAAACAGATTGGACTGTTCGATTGCTATAGGACTTTAAATTTTTCCCTAGATTGTGACCGTTTGCAAAAGCTTTGAATAATTTTAGGCAAATTTAAAGTAAATAAAAGTGGAGAAATATTTTTTTTCCCACAATGATGCCTCTTGTACATCGCCTTATTATGTTTTGGGAGAATCCCGTGTCTTTTCCGATCCAAAACAGCAACAACAACAACAACAACAACAACAACTTGCTGGCTGAATAATAATAATAATACTTTTACATAGCGTCTTTAAAAGTAGCATCTCAAGGCACTTTATAGCTATGTAAAATGTGCTGTCATAAAAGAGACATACATGGATGAATGCAAAAAAAAAAGTAACAATAAAAATATTCCAGCCGCTACCCAGTACTGGGAAACACCCATATACATTTATTCTCACACACACACACACTCATACACTATGGACAATTCACCTGTACCGCATGTGTTTGGACTGTGGAGGAAACCGGAGCACCCAATGGAAACCCACGCGAATACACGGAGAACATGCAAACTCCACACAGAAACACCAACTGACCCAGCCAGGATTCGAACCAGCAACCTTCTTGCTATGAGGAGACACTGAGCCACCGTGTCGCCCACACAAAATAATAATAATCATAATAATAATAGTAATAGATCTAAAAAATAAAAGTATTTTAAGTTAATTTCGGGCTTAACCATGTATGTGTGAATGTATGAGTTAATTCAGTTTTTGTGTGTGTGTATTGTAAGATATATTAGAAAGAAAACAACAACATTAGCATCAGTTTGATTTGTAAAATTGTGCTGAATGAGGATGAAACCTGTAAACGCTTTCAAAATAAATCCAGATCTGCAGCCGTCTCCAGCTTTCAGACCATAAATCTGAGTGTTTAAATGTTTGCCGTAATCCTGCTTTACACACACAGAGAGCCAGTAAAGTCCTCATTGATCTTGCTTTCTAGCAGATGAGCGTCGCTCTTCAGGATTATTCATCATTATTCATCACACACTGCTATTACAAACCTTTCAGGGATGCGCTCAGCTCATTCACACTGCTGTTTACATCCACAGCTGAATCACTGGAGATTACACTGAACACACTGAACCTGACCTGAATCATTCCTCATCCTAGCTTCACTAGTTACTGTGCTGAAGATGTTCAAATGATTTATAGACCTTTTTCATGGCTGCTGCATGGCGGGCGCCATAGCGACCAGCGTCTTCCGGTAGAATGCTAAACACTTCCGTTTACAGCGTGTACAACTGGTAATTTGCGCTCCGAAAATGGGTTTCAATAACGTTTTTAATAGATAACAGAGTGTTTTTGTGACACACAACTTAGAAATGTGTCTGTTAAAGCCGTTATAATCTGTCAAATGTGTGTCAAGCGCGTCAGAAATACGAGAAAAACGTTCTCCTAGTTCACGTGTCTGCCGTCAGAAATACAGTGTGTGAGTGCGTTCCCAGCCTGTCAGCTGTTAGCTCAGCGGCTCTTTAACACACACACACACACACACACACACACACACACACACACACACACAGAAAGAGAGAGAGAGTACTGGCATGAAACTTAACAGGTATGAAAGTCGTGCAATTTACAAAAATGACCAATAAAAGTCTGTTATTGATCCTCTGCTGCTGATTTGCTGTTCATTATAATCGCGAGCCGTTTGTGTTTTATTTCGTGTGTTGTTTTCACCACGGTTTGTGTTTTTCTGTCATTTTGAAATGACACTAGCCTATATTTTCACTTTGTCACAGTTATTAAATCAGTGTGTCAGTGGCACAGTACAGGCTACGTGTGTGTGTCAAACATTTTGGTGAACTACATTTGTTTGGGCTGGTTATATATTTGAAATAAAGAGAAAATGTTGACTTTAGCGATGACGAGGCTTCATTTAAACTGCAGAAGATCCGTCTGACAACGAGGGGAAAACGCCTCACAGCAGCTGTTTCCCCTCCTATTAGACCGCATTTCTGTAAATGATCAGTCCAGGAGATGCTGCTGAAGGACAACAGTATTAGCTCAAAGAGGATAAAAGCAGGTAAAATAGATTAAAACTATCGTTTCACAGCTGTCCAAATGTGACCGTTTACACGCATCAGCTGCCGACCGGAAGTTCTTCGCATTCTCCTTGCGCATACACGCAAAGCATCATGGGTAATTTTGCGTTCCAAGAAAAAGGTCTATACTACAGTTCTGTCTGGTTCTTGAATCTGATTGGCTGATAGCCGTGCAATACTCTGCCAGTAACAGCACTCGTACAGCCCCTTCACCCTTGTGTATTACTCCACCCACATACAGCAACAAGCAGAGGACACTCTACAGTTTAACAAATATTGCAGCTGTTGGACAACATCATGTACTTGTGAGGCTCTTTTAGGCAAGACTGTTGCTGTTTAGATTGCAACTATGCAGGTTATTTATAAGGACAGTGCCTATTTTAAATATTTATAATATTTGAGAGACAGCACATCGGCGGCCATTAGTCTGTCTTTAAGCAAAGATGGTTGACTATTGCCATCCACAAGATGACGACATAGACTGCATAATAAGCCCTAAGAGAAATAAACATAATTTCAAACTACAGCTGATCAAATCATTATTAAACTGGTAAGTGACTTTCTAAGTCGATCTCTCTCTTGTGTATGTTGTAGTGCTGTATTTATACCATAGTAATATTGTGATGTCCTGATTATAACAGGGAAATACTGGGAAATCACTGTAGACTGATGGCATTTCATACCGTTCAGCCTTATAATCTTAAAATCGGCTGTTTTGTCTTCACTTTAGACATCACGCTAGAGAATCATTCAAACACTAGCTCTAAAGTGACGTGTTTTAGAGCAACGGTTTCTGCTGTTCTAACGTCAGCTGCAGATGTGAATTAGAGCTGCACAATTATTCGTTAAAAGATCGCGACCTCGATTCGACCCCCTAGACCAGTGGTCACCAAAACTTGTTCCTGGAGGGCCGGTGTCCTGCAGATTTTAGCTCCAACCATAATCAAACACACCAGAACAAGCTAATCAAGGTCTTACTTGGTATACTTGAAACATCCAGGCAGGTGTGTTGAAGCAAGTTGGAGCTAAACCCTGCAGGGACACCGGCCCTCCAGGACCAGGATTGGTGACCCCTGCCCTAGACGATCTTAATCCAGCATGTCTACGATTCTGCCAATCATATTTTCAAGTTCAGGAGAGAAGAAAAGGCGGCTGCACGAGCCTTTTCATTGTTTCACACATGTTGCTCAGTGACATTGACACCTCCAAATGATGTTGAATGAGTCACATACTGTATTTATAAGGTATAATTCACTTAAAATGTCATTTTTGACGTCATATAATGATGTTTTCGCGATTGAAAAATCATACGTGACGTGAGCTGCTGACCGTGAGCTGTTATCACAGAGAGGGAGGGAGCGCACCCTACTTAATGATAGATGTGTGCTTCTACTTTAGTGAACAGAACCTGCATATGTTGCATATATATGAGTTTCAGGTAATACAGTTGTAAATAATATTCAGTTTGTGGCACAAAGTAAGGGTTTGAGAGCCGCGCGCGAAGTATGAACAAGCACTTAGCAGTCAAAATGAAACCGAAAGTGTGCACTTCATTTAAATGATCATTTCGCATTTTAGAGTTATGATTATGACAAGCATTTGATTTGTTTTTTCTTTCATAGCGAACCCACAGCTGTGCATGAAAATAAATGTTTACAGTGTCAGTATAACTACTCTAGCCTATATATTGTTGAATATAATCTGATAATGGCAAATGTCTGATTTTACCAGTGAATAAAATTGTCTAATATGACAGATTGCGAGCATATATCTCAAACATAATCATTCTACATCAGAATTATTATGTGTAGAATAGAATTATTTATAAAAACCAGTAGACCTACACATAATAATATTATCAATGCTGTTGTGCCATATGTTTGTTTTTACTATACCTTTATTTTACATCTACAGAATCGCGATTCTCATTTTAGCCAGAATCGTGCAGCTCTAATGTGAATGAATGGCGGAAGAAAGTAGTTCCTCTTACAAAAGGGTTTTGAGACTCTCCGCGTTTGATTTTCTTTTTTTATACACAGGACTATGTTGTCAAACTGTTGTCTAAATGCAATATCACAATCGTATCAGTGTGATGTGGCTGTATATCATCACTGGTTGAACGCTAAGGCACTTGATCCATTTTGTTAAATGACAGCAATAAAATATTATGTATTTCTAAGTCTTGGTGATTTTCTTACGATTTATCTGTCACTACTTGTGTATGTTAACAAATAAATACAAATGAATTATAGTTCCTAAAATTGTATTGTAGTTCCTAAACATTTGGGTCACGGCTTGATGACCATATAAAAATGTGGGTCCCATGATCTAAACCCCTGATCTAAACTATAAACTGCTCTCCCAGTACTTCTGTGTCTGTTTGTAACTTAATAACTCAAAAGACTAAAGACTGAATCTCTTTCTTGATTTTTTGCGTATTCAAATTTGAATGCAGCGATTGGAAGGATTAACAAATGTATGCAAATCACCATCATTTATGATTTATATTGCGTGGGTGTTGAGATCCCGAGCTCAGCGTACATGTTAAGTGCAGATTACACTAAATATATTAATGCAGGCTACACAAGTAGTGACACAAAACACCTTTAATAACCTAAAAAAAAAACACCACATCCCCAATAACCCTCCACAACTTCCTCTGTCTTCGTTATATTTTACAGGAAAGCCTAAATGCTTTCATACATGTGATTTAAATGAGACGATCTCTTTGTGATCGTTACAGATGTAACATTATTCTGCAAATTGAATTGAATTGAATTTTATTTGACAGATTTTAGACAAACTGTACAAAAAGTATTCCATACACTTTGTTAAAAAAAACTGTCGAGGATAAAAACACAATAAAGCCCTGGGCTTATTTCCATTGTGGTCCTCTGTTAAATAAAAACAATGTATGGCTTCAAAATACTAATGAAGAATAAAACAAAACAGTCGCCACAGCGGTACGAACAGCCAACCTATTCAGCACAATGTCCCTCCAGCCGCCAACCTATTCACACTCAAGTAACATATAATTTAAAAGATCCTCGTCCACCATGCAAACTAATTATCCTCATCAAACAACCATCTTTTAATAGCTTTTTTGAACAACCTTAAATCTTTTATTTCCTTGATTGATTTTGGTAGTTTGTTCCACATGATTGCACTTGTATATAAAAACATATTTTTCCCCACTAAACTTCTAAATTTAAATAAACAAATATTAAAATCCCAACTCCTAGTACTGTATGAATGCTGTTGCCTCACCATTTGAAAATAATTAATCAAATAGCTAGGAACCACATTATTAAACATTTTACGTACCATTCCCAGTTTTAAAAAAACACACTCTATTACTAACAGTTAACATACCTCATTTATTAAAAGACTCTTTGTGCAAATGTGCTCTAGGATGCATTTTTTTAATTATTCGTACTAATTTATTTTGTGCCTTTTGCAATTTCTCCTTCAAATTTTGTGAGCAGCTACTGTACCAAAATGAGGTAGCATAATCAAAATGGGGTTGAATTAAAGCTCCTGCCAACAATTGTAAAGAATGAACATCCAAAAGATCAGATTGCCTTGCTAAAAACCTAATTTTTCCACAAATCTTCGTAATAACTTTTTTGCCATAGCATCTCCTGATAATTTATTATCTATTAAGCAACCCAAATAGTTAATCACAATTTTTTGACTGAATTTTCCAATCATTAATCTTAACTACAAAATTATCATCTTTTTTTAATTTCACTCTTGAAGCAAATAAAATAGCCTCTGTTTTACCCATGTGTACAGAAAGTTTGTTGTCTAAAAACCAGTTGTAAACACTTTTTAACTGTGAACTCATAATTTCTTCCAGGGCTCTTTTGTCATGATGAGATACTAAAATTGCGGCATCATTAGCATAAAGATAGAGCTCCTCTGAACACGCTATTTTTAAATCATTAATATATAAAAGAAAAAATAATGGACCTAAAATACTTGAAAATGTAAATAAATGAAAATAAAGAAAATTTATTAATCCGTAGGTCACGAGTGTTCCGAACCGTGGGTTGTGACCTGTATTGCTGATCCCTATTTACAATCTAAAACTCGCATTAAAACCTCATCGTGACCTGTGTTTTCTTCAGCTACTGAAGGGGAAATTGCTGCAGTGTGAAGTTTGTTTATAGCGCTGGTGGTTTTCTAGTATGGAGGAGGGGAGAGATCACAGATCGCAGGCCTAATGTCAACCTCATGACTAAGCCAAAGCCATATTTCCATTCTGCTGCTTTCGCCTCATACTGGAAAGGAGAGAGTTTCCCCTTTAAGACGCAGCAGTGCTGGTGCTGGGGTTATGAGGTCAGAGGAGGTGCTCGCTCTGACTCATCACTCATCCTGTGTGACTCATGCGTATGTGCTTGACTAAAGTAAACAAGTGCACACTGGATGATTCTGCAGGGAGGTGTGGCCGCTGTGCATGCTGGGATTTTTCTTGCCGCGCAGTGAATCGATTGGCCTGCTCACTAGACTGAATGGAAAAGCATCCGGAGGGGGAAATGCGCGTGTGTGTGTGTGGGTGCGTGTTTGTATGAGTGGGCAGCTTTACATCAGCAGATGGGAGAGGATTGACCTGCTGCCAGTGCTCTGTAAACTCTCCTGCTGCACTGAGCATGCTCACTGAGGGCTGTTGTCTGGAATTCAGTGCAAGCTCTCTGTTTGAAGTGCATGTGTGTGTCTGTAATGGGTTCTGTTTGTTTGCGTGTGAGTTGCTACATTGTCTGTAATCCCTTTGAAGCGGAATGAGACGTTGCCGTGGTGATTCGGAATGCAGTGTTCAAAAAGATTCCAGAGCTTATTGGAATTCTTTGGTTGCTATGGTTTCCGATGCTTTGAAGGCAGAGTTAAAGCAAAATTTGCAATGTTTATTCTGATGCCGCATGTTGTCACCCACATTACAGTAGCTTCATTGACATTGATTATAATATATCCACAAATATACACACTCCCAGTCAAAAGTTTGGGGACAGTGGTTTTTAGTTCCTCTTACAAAAGGATTTTTAGACTCACCATATTTGATTTTCTTGTTTATATAAACGATTATGCCGTCGAACTGTTGTATAAACGCAATATCACACAAGCAGCAGTACGATGTGGCTGTGTATTTTCACTGGGGGAACACTAAGGACTCACTGAGCCTCACAACAGTGCTGATATACAGCCATATCGCACTGTTACTCATATGTAAATGTTAAAAAGTTTTGTAATAACTCTCAGTGACACACCTTTTTTTTTTAAATGAGTGCCCCAAAAAAGTTTAAAGGTTTATTAGTAATTGCCAAAAGTAATTTATGAAGGAATTACACTTTGCGCTCAATATTTGGTGTGGGCTTTCTTTACTCCATTATTCTGGCCTTAAAGCTTATGAAATAGTTAAATGACCAGTTTTCCTGTAATCAGAGAAATGATTGAGAGGACTGGTGAAACTGCTCTGAAACTGGTTAATGTCAAACACCAGCAGGATATTGAAGGTTAACCTTTTGACACAGTGATAAGCGCAGGGTTTGTAGGTCAGTGTGTTTGGGAGTGGAGGGCGTCTTTTGCTCCTGATTTATCAGATTCCCGTCTAACAGAGATTGAGCTGATGGGAAGATTCATCTGTATCTGCACCACCCTGTTTGATAACACAGGGATGATCGATTATAAGGCTGCCCAATATGTTGTTATAGCATTGATATTGCAGTCTGTGAATCTGCAATGCCCAGTTGGTCTTTTTTAATCAAAATTGTGAGACTATCTCTTGTAATTCTGACATTAAAGGTTATTAGCTTTGAGTTTTTTTTCTCAAAACTCTAAGTTCACGTCTTAAAATTCAGATTCAGATTATTAATTAATTAATTAATTAATTAATTAATTAATTAATTAATTAATTAATTAATTAATTAATTAATTAATTAATTAATTAATTAATTAATTAATTAATTAATTGTTTTAAACTAAAATAAATCTATTTTATTTATTTATTTTATTTATTGTGTTAAACTAAAATCTATTTATTTATTTATTTTTTATTTATTTATTGTGTTAAACTAAAATCTATTTTATTTATTAATTTATTTATTATTTTATTTATTTATTTAGTGTTAAACTAAAGTGTATTTATTTATTTATTTATTATTTTATTTATTTATTGTTTAAACTAAAATCTGTTTTATTTATTTATTTATTATTTTATTTATTTATTTATTGTGTTAAACTAAAATCTATTTTATTTATTTAATATTTTATTATTTATTTATTGTTTTAAACTAAAATCTATTTTATTTATTTATTTATTTATTATGTTATTTATTTATTTATTGTGTTAAGCTAAAATCTATTTTATTTATTTATTATTTTATTTATTTATTTATTTATTTTTTTTATTTTTTTATTTATTTATTGTTTTTAACTAAAATCTATTTTATTTATTTATTATTTTATTTATTTATTTATTGTTTTAAACTAAAATCTGTTTTATTTATTTATTTTGGTGGAATGTTGAGTTTACTACTTACCATTGTTTTGCTCTATACTTTGTGTTTGTAATGAGTTTGCATTTTCTGTTTTAAGTGACTATTTGGCAATCATTAACGAATGAGACCGAATGCTGACCGCATGCTTCTGACTGTATATGTGAATGCCGCACACACACAGAGGCATGCAATCTTTCGCGCTTTTAAGAGCAACAAATGTGTACAACTGGAAAGGGGGCGGTATATGATGCAATAATCGTTCATCTCGATTGATGGTTTTTCATAATCGTTAGAAGCCAAAATTGATTTGATTAATTGCACAGCCCTACAAGTTTTAAGTGTTAAATTGTTTTGTGGATATATATAAATGTTCAAAAGTTTAGCAATAACCCCCAGTAGTGTATTTTCCTCATAAAAAAACTACAATGTTCCTAAAGCACAATCTACATTGCAGGGCCGGAGAAGGACTCCTTTTTAGCTCTGGAGTTTAAGCCTTAGGGTGCGTTCACACCTGTGAATCGATTCAGTTGTTCCGAAACAGAGATTACAATTGTTACATTGTTGCTCTTTGCTCTTGGAGCGGTTCACTTTCACACTGCAAAGTTTCTAATTGGACCAAAAGAGCTAAAACAAGTCACGTGTGAGTAAACTCTCCTCACATTGTTCAGTGTCAGGGTTTATTTTGCAGCGTCCCGCTCAGCTGTCAGGAGAGGTGGTGGTTTGTTGGTGTTTGACAAGGTGCGCGACGTGTCTGAAGAGTGAAGAGAGATGCGGTGGGGAGGGGTGAGAAGGGTGCGCGACGTAGCCTATTTGAGGACCGGGAGGGAGACGCGAGATTACCGGGAGATCATCACTCGTTTGCGGGCATCCGGAGACTCGAGAAACTTCCCGCCATACTTATAATTCTCTCATCATATAGCCGTATGCCTATTACATATCCATAAAACACTGTGATATAACCGCGCTCGGATTGTTTGCTTTCTCACTGCAATCGATCCGCTCCAGAGTTCGTTTTAATCGAGCCGAGACCACCTCACTCAGGCGATCTCGGAGCGATTGATTTGGCGCGGATCCGAGAGTGATTAATGGTTTCACATATGCCGAACAAACCACGCTAACTGGGCAAACGAGACCGGTTCCGAAACAAAAGTGTAGGTGTGAAAGCACCCTTAGACCGGCCCACCTCAGTCGACGACTGACTATATTAAAATAACGTTATTTCCAATTCAGTTTCTAATGACACTGACACGTCTTTTTCAAGGACACAGCTTCAAATGTTTTTCATAAATATGAGAACAATAATTTTTTATAGATATCCAGTCCTGTGTAACGGTCATCACACACACACAAAAAAAAATAAATAAAAAAGTACCCCTACATAATTAACCGAAACCGTATTATATATTTTAACACTAAAAATGAAAAAAATATATTTTACTCGAAGGGGGATTCGAGTTTGGATCGGCTGCATCTTAACACAATGTGCTAACCACTAGACCAAGATGGCACTGTTAAGGTCATGAGTTTGGGATAAAGAATAAGTATTGCTCTGTTATCTTCTGCTATTGATGGCCACTCTTTTTCTCCCCTTTTTAGATTTCTGATCAAGTTATGTCAGATTTATTAATGTTGTCATCTGATTTTCATTGAGCAGGTGTAATATTCATTAATATTAATGAATATTCACTAAGGTGCTGCTGTTTGGGGTGGAATGATAGTTAATGTTACATCATCATTAAACTGCGGGCTGCATTTTGCTCACGGGGCTGCGAGACAGTAAATAAAAAGAGCAGGGCTGCGGCAAAATAATGAATAAAAATAATGTGGCTATGGTCAATAAAAATAAAGAAATGAAAAAAGTGCAACTGCTGAGAGTGCAAGCAGCTAGGGACACCGGCCCTCGCGGCCAAAAAACGGAGCGGCCCACCGGGAATTCTCCCGGTTCTCCTGATTAGCCAATCCAGGCCTGCTACACTGTAAACTTTGCAAGACTTAAAAAATTTAGTTGTAACATGAATAAATTATTAAAATAAGTTAAAGCAACAAGATATATGTTGTCTTGACCTCTTGTCATGATTTTTTACAGTGTACATTCTCCTATAATGTCGTACGAACATTGAAAATCAACCTGACCAAAGATATCAAGTTAACCTTTGTAGAACTTAAAAAATGTAGTTGATGAAGTTAATAAAATGCATTCTTTTAAAACGGGAATGAACCTCGTCTGAGCATTGAAAATCAACCTGATCAAAAATATCAAGTTAAACTTAATATGTAAAGTTGAATAACCTAGATTCAGTTGAAACCTGATTAACTTATTAAAATGCACTCTCCTGAAATGTAAACAAGCCTCGTCTAAGCATTGAAAAGTTCTTCAGACAGACAGATTTGAGTTCAGACATGTTAAAAGCGTCTGCCGTTTAATCGCGTCTGTATTGCGACTATGCATGCCTTTTGTTTATGTTCTGTTTCAACAGCTACTGAAACCCTTTGGCGGTTTGTGTGTGTGTGTGTGTGTGTGTGTGTGTGTGTGTGTGTGTGTGTGTGTGTGTTTGTGTGTGTGTGTGTGTGTGTGTGTGTGTGTGTGTGTGTGTGTGTGTGAGGGGGAGGGGAATGCGCTGCTTTGGATGTTTGAGCGATAACAAAGCAATGCTTCCATGAGGTCACCCGTTGCTGACAGGGCCTGTGGTTTATCTGGGTGGGGATTTTTTCTTTTGGACTTCCCTTAATGTGCTCATATATCTACTGCTGGCCCAGTTTTTCTTGCTCTCTCACTTTCACAGCAACTGTAAAAGCTGCGGTTGAGCTGCTACAACCATTAGGCTGAACTGACACCCATAACTGTTGATTTATCAGAGCTGAAAAACAGGAAGATGAACAGTCTATCTGTGTATCTACAGCTATCTGCATGCTGGCTGTGTGAATAAGAGAGCATTTGACACTTGTCACTTACTCTGGAATTGCAATTGTTTTAAGTTTATAGTTATTTGTTTGAGTGAAATGCTATTTCTGTAAGGATGGAGAGATAGATGGAAAGACAATTGATGGAAAGATAGATTGTTCGTTCAGTCTGTCGTTTATTTCTTCAATCTATCTTTTGTTCATTCAATCTCTTGTTTATTCATTCATTCCTTTGTTCAATCTATCGTTTTTTTGTTCAGTCTATCTTTGTTCGTTCAGTCTATAGTTTGTTTGTTCATTTTTTTGTTCAATCTTTCTTTTGTGCATTCAATCTAATGTTTGTTCGTTCATTCGTTTGTTCAATCTATCGTTTTTTCATTCAACCTATCATTTTTTCTTTCAATCTATCGTTTGTTTGTTCAGCCTATCTTTGTTCATTCAATCTATAGTTTGTTTGTTCAATCTATTTTTTGTTTGTTTAATCTATCATTTGTTCGTTCAATCTATGTTGTTTAGTCAATCGATTGTTTGTTTGTTTGTTTGTTCAATTTATTCATTGTTCATTTGTTTCTTCAATCCATTGTTTGTTTGTTTCATCTATTGTTCGTTCAATCTATTATTTGATCAATCTATCTATTGTTCATTCGTTTAATTTTTCAGTCTATCATTTTTCTTTAAATCTATTGTTTGTTTGTTCATTCAATCTTGTTTGTTTAATCTGTCATTTGTTTGTTCATTTGTTTAATCTATTGTTTGTTCATTCGTTTCTTCAATCCATCGTTCGTTTGTTTCAACTATTGTTCGTTCAATCTATAATTTAATCAATCTACCTACTGTTAATTCGTAAATTTTTTTCAATATATAATTTTTTCATTCAATCTATTGTTTGTTTATTTGTTCAATCTATTGTTTTGTTTAATCTATGATTTGTTCGTTCAACATATCATTTGTTTAATCAACCATTTCTTCATTCATTTGTTTGTTCAATTTGTCGTTTGTTTGTTCATTTGTTTGTTCAGTCTGTCGTTTGTTTGTTCATTTGTTTGTTTAGTCTGTCGTTTGTTTGTTCAATCTATTGTTTATTCATTCATTTCTTCAATCCATCGTTCGTTCGTTTAATTATTGTTCGTTCAGTCTATAATTTGATCAATCTTTCTATTGTTCATTCGTAAAAAAATTTCAATCTATCATTTGTTAGTTCAATCTTTTTGTTTGTTCATTCAATCTATCATTTTTTCAATTAATCGATCATTTATTTGTTCAATCGATCATTTGTTCGTTCAATCTAACGTTTGTTCATTCAGTCTATCGTTTGTTCGTTCATTCGTTTGTTCAATCTGTCATTTGTTCATTCATTTGTTTGTTCAATCTATTGTTTGTTCATTCATTTTTTTTATCCATGGTTTGTTTGTCTCATCAATTGTTCATTCAGTCTATAACTTGATCAATCTATCGTTCATTCGTTCATTTTTTTAACTATCATTTCTTCATTCATTCAATCTATTGTTTGTTTTTCTGTTCCATCTATTGGTCTTTCATTCAATCGTTTGTTCAATCATTTGTTCAATTATTTGTTTGGTCAATATATTGTTTGTTCATTTCATCTATTGTTCGTTCAATCTATTATTTTTTAATTTATTGTTTGTTCATTTATTTGTTCAATCTATCATGTTTGTTCAATCTATCGTTTTTTATTCATTCATTCATTCATTCATTCATTCATTCATTCATTCATTCATTCATTCGTTTGTTCAATGTAATGTTTGTTTGTTCAATATATAAATTGTTCATTTGCTTTGTTCAATTTATTGTTTGTTTGTTTGTTTGTTCGTTCTATCTATCTATCTATCTATCTATCTATCTATCTATCTATCTATCTATCTATCTATCTATCTATCTATCTATCTATCTATCTATCTATCTATCTATCTATCTATCTATCTATCTATCTATCTATCTATCTATCTATCTATCTATCTATCTATCTTATGTAATATTTCGTTTGTTTTATTTTCTCCCAGGACTGAATGTACTAGCTCTTATCTCGTAACTCTTTTACTGTCAGTGTCTTCCTGTACATATTTACACCCACGTTGCAGTTGAACAACTTCCTCTCAATGAGAGCTGTAGTTGTTATGGTGGCCAACATGTGTTCGGTACATTCGACTATTGTAAGCTCCAAGACTATTGTTTGCGCTTCCTCACATCCACACAAACACTAATGCTCATAATCTATTCACTCCATCGTTTCCCTCTCGCCGATAAGCCTCCGTCCTTCACACAAAAGTGCATGTGGGTCGCGTGAATAATGGATGTGCGGCGTGAACTCCTGCTGAACTCCAGCTTTGTCAAATCTACAGCAAACCTGCGCCGCCATTACTGACGTGGCGTTCATTCATCTGCTGACACGCTCAAACAACGGCCGCTTTGTTCAAGCCGTGGCCTTTGTGGTCAGATGACTTGCATGTATGTCTAATGAGGTTAGATAAACTAGTGGACTGACCCGAGACACGGGAGAAAGGTGACTGCAGTTAATGTTTAATATGGTGAACAAACGCAACAGGTTTATGTGTGCTTGGTGACGTCTATGGGTGAGAGTATTTTGGAATGTCATGTCATGTGACTTCATCCAATAGCGTGATGTATCTTTTAAAAAGATATCCAAATATATTCTGCATTGACAAAACTATGGAGGTGCCACTTAAAGGGACAGTTCACAGAAAAAGTAAAGTTGTGACTTCCTCCGATGATGTGATCTATTCACCTTAAATATATTTAAATATATACTGCCTTCACTAAACAATGGTGACGCCAGTTAACGGGACAGTTCACACAAAAAGGAAAGTTGTGACTTCCTCCAATGATGAGATCTATTTACCTTAAATATATTTAAATGTGTACTGCTTTGACTAAACAATTGAGGTGCATTTAAAGGGACAGTTCAAAGCACTTAAAGGGACAGTTCACACAAAAAAAGAAAGTTGTGACTTCCTCCAATGATGTAATTGTTTATTAAGATAATTAAATATATTCTACAATGACAATATAATGGAGACACCACTTAAAGGGACAGTTCACACAAAAATGAAAATGGTGACTTCATCCAATGGCGTTAAAGATATTTAAATATATACTGCTTTGACAAAACAATGGAGACGCACTTAAAGGGACAGTTCACACAAAAACGAAAGTTGTGACTTCCTCCAATGACGTAATTGTTTATTAAGATATTTAAATATATTCTACAATGACAATATAAAGGAGACGCCACTTAAAGGGACAGTTCACACAAAAATGAAAATGGTGACTTCATCCAATGGCATTAAAGATATTTAAATATATACTTCTTTGACAAAACAATGGAGACGCACTTAAAGGGACAGTTCACACAAAAATAAAAATTGTGACTTCCTCAAATGACATGATATATTTATTATAAAGATTTTAAATATATACTGCATTAACCAAAAAAATGTAGACGTTACTTAAAGGGACAGTTCACACAAAAATGAAAATGGTGACTTCATCCAATGGCATTAAAGATATTAAATATATACTGCTTTGACAAAACAATGGAGACGCCACTTAAAGGGACAGTTCACACAAAAACGAAAGTTGTGACTTCCTCCAATGACGTAATTGTTTATTAAGATATTTAAATATATTCTACAATGACAATATAATGGAGATGCCACTTAAAGGGACAGTTCACACAAAAATGAAAATGGTGACTTCATCCAATGGCATTAAAGATATTTAAATATATACTGCTTTGACAAAACAATGGAGACGCCACTTAAAGGGACAGTTCACACAAAAATAAAAATTGTGACTTCCTCAAATGACATCATATATTTATTATAAAGATTTTAAATATATACTGCATTAACCAAAAAAATGTAGACGTTACTTAAAGGGACAGTTCACACAAAAATGAAAGTTGTGACTTCCTTCAATGACGTGATCTATTTACCTTAAAGATATTTAAATATATACTGCTTTGACAAAACAATGGAGATGCCACTTAAAGGGACAGTTCACACAAAAATAAAAATTGTGACTTCCTCAAATGACATGATATATTTATTATAAAGATTTTTAAATATATACTGCATTAACCAAAAAAAATGTAGACGTTACTTAAAGGGACAGTTCACACAAAAATGAAAGTTGTGACTTCCTTCAATGACGTGATCTATTTACCTTAAAGATATTTAAATATATACTGCTTTGACAAAACAATGGAGATGGCACTTTAAGGGACAGTTCACGCAAAAATGAAAATGGTGACTTCATCCAATGGCATTAAAGATATTTAAATATATACTGCATGGACAAAAAATAGTGACGCCACTTAAAGGGACAGTTCACACAAAAACGAAAGTTGTGACTTCCTCCAATGACGTAATTGTTTATTAAGATAATTAAATATATTCTACAATGACAATATAATGGAGATGCCACTTAAAGGGACAGTTCACACAAAAATGAAAATTGTGACTCCTCCAAACGCGTGATATATCTATTTTAAAGATATTTAAATATATACTCTTTTGACTAACTAATTGAGACGCCACTTAAAGGGACAGTTCACAGAAAAATAAAAACTGTGACTTCCTCCAATAGCATAATAGATTTTTTTTTGTGAAGTGTTTCTTAAAGTGGCGTCTCCAAAGATATTTAAATGTATACTGCTTTGACAAAAAAAGACTGTTGACCCCTGTGACTTTCACAGTATTTGTTTTTTTTCTACTATAGAAGTCAATGGTTACAGGGTTTTAACATTCTTCTACATTCTTCTACATCTGCTTTTGTGTTCAATAGGTCAAAGTCAAAGCGTTGTTTTTTTTCTCTGTAAAGCACTTTGTGCAGCTCTGTGGCAGTTTGAAACATGCTATATAAATGAATTGAACTTGAACAGTCAAACACTGTAAAAATGCTGGGTTTCACACAAAAAGCTGATTTTTTGAAGAAAGCTGAAAACCTGTAACCATTGGCTTCCAAACACATACTGTGAAACTCAGTGGTTACAGTGTTTCAACATTCTCTAAAATATCTTCTTTTACATTCAACAGGGCTAAACTCAAACTGCTTTTCAAATTTACTCAAGTAAATGATGACATAATTAGTATTTTTGGGTATACTGTCCCTTTAAAACACTGCTATTTGTGTTGTCTTAAAATAAAAATAAAGCATGAAAACTGAAAACAGCACTTTTACTGTCAATCTTTTTCTGTTTGTCTGGTTTTACTCTGTAAACTCTAAAATTATTCAATTACAATTTACTCAAATGTATGACCAATGACCATAAATTTAAAATACAGATTAATTGTAAATGTATGCTTTGATTTATTGTGTTCTTTTAACCTAAGACTCAAACTGTGTTTACAAGAGCTAGTGTGACGTCACAGAGGAATAAAGGACATTAGACTTTGAACTACTGTTGATGTTATCTGAAACTGTCCATAAAGTCATCATCGTAGTTTTAATAGCTTACCAAGTGCACAGAATACAAATACAGACGCACTACAATGACCAAATATTATTCTCCTTTAATATAGCTGTTGTCCATTTAAATATATCGTAAAATGTCATTTATTGCTGATGTGCAGATCTGAATAGGATCTTAAATCCTTTAGAATTCATTCATTCATTTTCTTGTTGGCTTAGTGCCTTTATTAATCTGGGGTCGCCACAGCAGAATGAACCGCCAACTTATCCAGCAAGTTTTTTTTTTACACAGCGGATGCCCTTCCAGCGGGAACCCATCTCTGGGAAACATCCACACACACATTCACACACACACTCATACACTACGGACAATTTAGCCTACCCAATTCACCCATAGTGCATGTCTTTGGACTGTGGGGGAAACCGGAGCCCCCGGAGGAAACCCACGCGAAGGCAGGGAGAACATGCAAACTCCACACAGAAACACCAACTGAGCCGAGGTTCGAACCAGCGACCTTCTTGCTGTGAGGCGACAGCACTACCTACTGCGCCACTGCCTCGCCCCTTCAGAAATCATTCATTCATTTTCCTTCCGCTTAGTCATTTATTTATCAGGGGTGGCCACAGTGGAATGAACCACCAACTATTCCAGTATATTTTTTACGCAGTGGACGCCCTTCTAGTTGCAACCCAGTACTGGGAAACCCCCATTCACACTCATTCACACATACACTCATACACTACAGCCAGTTTAGTTCATCAATTCCCCTATAGCGCATGTGTTTGGACTGTGGGGGAAACCGGAGCACCTGGAGGAAACCCACACCAACCCGGGGAGAACATGCAAACTCCACACGGAAATGCCAACTGGTCCAGCCGGGACTCGAACTAGCAACCTTCTTGCTGTGAGGCCTTTCTTAAATAAAATTGACCTGACCTCAGATGTTTGGACGGCATTGTAACAATGCAGAGCAAATGCAACTTGACCCGCAATTCCTATTTATCAGTGCAGTGCAAAGGTCAGATAACTAGTAAAGTGTCCTCATCATGTTGTCACGTCCGTCACACCTTTAATGTGGTACAAAAATATACAGCATACACTCCTAACGTAACCGCTTATCGCTTTATGATCATTGCAGCACATGTAAACAGATTTCTTTGAGCTCTCAGATCCCGATAACAGCACATTTATGACTTGGGACCACAATAACGAGATCAGATTTCAGCCACGATGCATGTCGAGATCAAACGGCGGCTGTTGCCGATCATAAACTCTGGCTTGATTTTGTTTTATTATCATCGTCTCGCATTCCCAGATGATCAATTATCATCTGCGTCGGATCTTTAACCATCATACAGATGTTGTTGTGCAGGTTTAAAGTCTGCGATGAGATCACAGTCGGCATTTTAA
This sequence comes from Danio rerio, assembly GCF_052040795.2. Classification (NCBI taxonomy): domain Eukaryota; kingdom Metazoa; phylum Chordata; class Actinopteri; order Cypriniformes; family Danionidae; genus Danio; species Danio rerio. The sequence goes on along the minus strand of NC_141033.1, from coordinate 52,335,849 downwards.
GCAGGACTTGTTGATTTATGAGCTCTAAAAGGGATAGTTCACTCAAATGTTTCCCGTTAATGTACTAATGTACTCGCCCACAGGTCATTCAAGATGTAGTTGACCTTATGTTCTCCGGTAGAACATTAAAGAAGATTTCGTAATCTTTGGTCATTCATATAATGGCAGTGAATGGCGACAGGGTTTTTTAGATTAAAAATAAACGCATACAAACAAGTCCAAATCAATAGCCATGACTCATGATGACACACTCGCAACATAAGCTCATTCTGAAAATGTACCAACGTATAATGAAAATACATCTTATACGCGTGTTTTTGGAGGTCCTGAATTATGTAGCCAGATGTACGTATGGCTACATTTCGTCTTAAAAACGAACGACATGGGGCGGTATGACGCCGTTTCTTCTTGCACTTACCAGCTGACCCCTCCGTATGGACAGCTTTTTCCGCTGTAACCAGTTTGTCCAGTAGCTCATCGCGTACGTCGTATGATTTGTGATTCAGAGCGAGTTGACCATGCCGATGGGGTCATCGTCCGGCGAAGAACGGTTCCAGAAAGCAGATAAGACAAAAACAGAATCCAAAAAATAAAATAAACAAGTAGGGCTGCAACTAACGAGTATTTTAATAATCGATTAATCTGTCGATCATTTTTTCGAATAATCGATTAATCGGATAAAAGAAAATACATAAATTTTCAACCGTTTATTCAAAAAAGCTCATCTCTGAGCTGTAATAATAATAATTATAATAAAAAATTAAGTAGTTCGTCCTGTTTTCAATCCTAATATCAAAATATTTAGAAATTAAGATACATAATAGAAACGTAAAATAGCATAAGAAAAGAAGTCTTGTTTTCTGAAAAAAAAAACCACCTCAAAATTAGGTGATCGCTTAAAACAAGGTTTTCTGTTCGGTTCTCATGACTTGACACGTGTTTTTTTTATTTTATAGGCAATAGGAACAGTAAGAGGTTAAGGAGAAAAACATAAAAATGGTTTATTGCAACACTCATTTTGTTTTAGTTAAAAGCCAAGAAAAATACAGTAGTTCCTAGTGCATTGTATAAAAATGAACACTGAAATCTCACAGCTGCTGGTAGCCCATGTACAAACTGGGGAACACATAAAATCCTGCACTTTGAAAATAAACACACATGTGAAGTTAATAAAGATAAATTAGCCATTTCAAATAAATATATTCGTACTTCAGTAAACACAAATAAACCATCTTCAATATCTCGGTGCTGGAAAAATGCCAGACTGTAGTCTGTAACGCGGATCGAGTGCTTTTATAAGATGACAAAAGCCCACATCTCCAATCACACATCTCAAGCCCCCATCTCTTCAGACAGTGATATTGCTGGGTGATGCGCTGCAGATGTGCAGTCATGGTTATACGTGTAAATCAATGCTTGCACACAGGTATTTTTTGTTCACAGTTTTTTCTTTTATTATCATTATACTTAGCGGCAAAACAGAAATGTACACATACCGCAGATTTGAAAGACGCCGGTGCTTTCTCGTACTATTGCCTCACATCGCCGGCGCTTCCTTGTACTGTTGCCTCAGCCTCACTTCACCATCACTCGCCATGTTAAAGTGTGGAATGATGGTCAAGCGCCCCCTATCTTTAGAGCATAGTGAGGAGTTTCCTCATATGGGCTTACAGGCACACACAGTTAATTCGGGGAGATATAAAACGCATATAAATTATTTAAACGCAAAACTGAGAAATCCGCAATTTACAAGCGCGTATTGAACCCTGGAGGTCGTACTGTACAGTTCAATATTATATAAAGAACTGTGGCATCCCTATTAGATATTGTGCACAAGGCCAGCCAACTAAGTTGGTCTAGTGCTTTGAACTTTTGCACAGTACTGTACATTTCTCACATACGCTGAGCTGCATTTCTACCAGTGTTGTTGGCAATATTGTCTGAATTAATGGAGTTGTGAATGTTGATAGGTACAGATTTTAATCTAATATGCCACGGGTGTCAAACTCAGTTCCTGTAGGGCCGCAGCTCTGCACAGTTAGTTGCATCTCTGCTTCAGCACATTAATCTGTAGGTGTCAAACAAGCCTAAAGGACTCGATTAGTTTGAACAGGTGTGTTTAATCAGGGTTAAAGCTAAACTATGGAGAGCTCTGGCCCTCCAGGAACTGAGTTTGACACGTGTGCATTATGCCACTCCTTCTGGAAAGGACTTCAGTGGTAATACTTGTCATTTTCAGCATGATAATGATCCTCTAATTGCAGCGAAATCCTATTTGCAGAAAGAAAACAGCTGATGAAACGTAGATAGCCATGAAATGGCCTCCACAGTGTCCAGACCTGAATATTATAGAGGCTGTATGAGATCACCTGGAAATGTTGTGCTGTTATTTTTTTGTACACATTTCCTATATATTGAAGCTAATAATATTGTAAATAATGTTACATTTCTTACACAAACTGATGATTTTGCTTCACAAGACAAGTCTAAAAACCCAGTCACCATTCATGGTCATTATATAAACCACTAAACACTAAAAAAATCAGTTTGAAATCTTCTTTAATGTTCTACTGAAGAATATGTGGGCGAGTAAAGTAACAGTACATTTACATTTTTGAGTGAACTATCCCTTTAAATGGCCCCCTGGTTAAGTGGGTTAACGCTAGTTAGCGGCGCTAGCGTGGGCAATGACAGCCATGGCTGCGGATGAAAGCGTCTCAGAGAGAGATTATTCAGAGTCTGAGCTCATCCAACACACCATAACATTCCCTTTCAAGTCTCTTGCTCCGTTTCATTCTGTCACTCGCTTCTGCTCTGGAAAAATACACACTTTGAAGTCTACGAGCGCAGACGGCCCTCGCTAACAGCCGTATCCGCTGCGCTGTGGAGGCCTCGGACCACGGTTATTCCTCCAGGATACTGTGCTTATATTGGTGACAGTGATTTCCAGCAGTTTTTGATGCCACACATTTACCTTTTAGGATTGGAGATAATCCGACATTAATTAATGCAGTACATGATAAACATTAGGACTTACAGTATTGTAGACTCAAAATGATTTGTTCATGACTTAAAACAAAAGTGTGGCGATTTGTAAAATTTTATTTAATTTAGTTTTTTTTTTTTTTTTTAGTTTTGTTGAATCTTATTATTTTATTTGTTTTATTTATTTTTCATTTATTTTTTTTATTTTATTTGTTTAAGTCTATTTATTTTTTAAATAATTTAATTTATTTAATTAGTTTCATTGTATTTTATTTTATTTAGTTTTGTTAATTTTATTCATTGTATTTTATTTAGTTTTGTTAATTTTAGTTATTTGTCCTATTTAGTTTTGTTTAATTTTATTTAATCCAATTTGTTTTATTTAATTTCATTTTAGTTAGCTTTATTTTATTTTATTTATTTAGTTTTATTTTAATTTATTTATTAATTAATTATTTAATTATTAATTAATTATTTATTTTTATTGAATTAATTTTTGTTTAAATTTATTTATTTGTTTTATTTAGTTTTGTTAATTTAATTTATTTGTTGTTTTGTTTAATTAAATTTTTTTTGTTTTGTTTTATTTTATTTCATTTAATTAGCTTTATTTTATTTTACTTTATTTTATTTATTTATTTTAATTTATTTTTATTTTACTTATTTTTGTTTAATTTTTTTGTTTAATTTAGTAATTTTCTTTATTTAATTCGTTTAATGTAATTTAATTTGTTTTGTTTTATTTAATTTCATTTAATTAGCTTTATTTATTTTATTTATTTATTTTATTTTTATTTTTGTGTAATTTTTTTAGTTTAATTTAGTAATTCTATTTATTTATTTAATTTGTTTAATTTTATTGATTTTAATTTGTTTTGTGGGAAGCACGGTGGTGCAGTGGGCAGCACGATCGCCCCACAACAAGAAGGTCGCTGGTTCGATCCTCGGCTAGGTCAGTTGGCATTTCTGTGTGGAGTTTGCATGTTCTCCCCATAGGTTTCCTCCGGGTGCTCCCCCATAAGTCCAAAGACATGTGCTATAGGGGAATTTGGTAAGCTAAAATGTCCGTAGTGTATGTGTGTGAATGAGTGTGTATGGATGTTTCCCAGTGATGGGTTGCAGCTGGAAGGGCATCCGCTGTGTAAACCATATGCTGGATAAGTTGCCGTCTCATTTCGCTGTGGCGACCCCAGATTGATAAAGGGACTAAGCCGAAAAGAAAATGAATAAAGAAATGAATTCCTTTTATTTTATTTTATTTCAATTTATTTATTAGTTTATTTTCATTTTATTTATTTTATTCTGTCTAGTTTTATTTTATTAATTTTTTTACTGAGTTTTATTTAATTAAATAAATTTTTATTTGTTTTATTTTATTTCATTTTATTGATTTTTATTTTATTGATTTTATTTAATGTTGTTAATTTTTGAACACTTTACTTTAAGGTATAAGTCTTGCTATTAATAAATTATTAACTATTACTTAGCTCAAACTCCTAATTTGTTGCTGATTAGTAGTTACCTGGTAGTAATTGTTACTTTAAGTAAGTTTTTTTAATGCATATTGTATGAATTTTTATTTGATTTGCCACCAAATTAATACTTTTTTACTAATAACTCAAATTCAAAATAATCACATAATTCACATTCTTTCACTAAAAAACAGACACATCATTTCACAGCAGTTATTTTAGTATAATTGGCATGCTATAAGTAAAAAAAATAAATAAATAAAATTATTTAGCAGCATTAAAAAAAGTAACAAAAATATAAGCACGTTATTCATATTGTTTCATTTTAAATGAACTTAAAAAGTTATTTAAGTAAATTATCTTATTTAATATATATATATATATATATATATATATATATATATATATATATATATAAATAAATGTGTGTGTATATATATATATATATATATATATATATATATATATATATATATATATATATAAATAAATGTATGTGTATATATATATATATATATATGCGTGTGTGTGTGTGTGTGTGTGTATATATATTAATATATGTTTGCATTTTAGTAATTTTGTTGTTTTTTTTTATTTATTGCTTTTTTATTTATTTCAATCATTTAATGTTTAAATACCCCATAGAGCGTTGTCTATTCATGTTCTGATATGTGCTCTGTCAGTAATATCGTAACTGATAATGAAAGTGTTTTTGAAGTGTTTTCTCAAACATTGAGTACATATGAATAACAATAAATGGTAAAACTTTCTAACTCCACATTGAAACAGACTGAACTCTTCAGTTGTTTGCATGCACAGCTGAAGTCAGTGAATGGTAAAAATCTAGGCGTGACTTGAAAGGGTTTGCATGAGTCGACACGCCGTCAGGATAACAGCCGTAATCACTAAAATAACACACTCATTCATTGACTCATTTCAAAATGAGCTATTAGAGAGGTTTGGAAAGTATGAGAGCTAAAGCTTAAAAGACGCTCTGATATTATGATGCCATTGATGATGATGATGATGATGATGACGATGATGATTAAAAGCAATTTAATGGGCAGAAATACTGGTTTCGAATGATTCATTCAATGGAAATGGGCTTGTTCCATCAATGCATGTGAAACCAAAAGTGTGAGAAGAGCCGATACACACCCACACTTCATTTACATCACACACACACACACACACATGCGCCAACTCACAGACCTCAGATCAGATATGTGTAGGCATTTATGTTTCCTTTTTTGGGTGTTCACATTAAATTCAGTTTACATAAGGGATTAAATATGCATAAAAAGTGTCTAATGTTTCAAATAAATGTCGCAATACAAGAGAAAATAGCCACAATTGCATGTTTAAAACGTCTTTTATTTTATTGTGACTCATTTATCCATAAGAGTTCTGACTTAAAAAGGTCACACATCTGAGTGTCTATCTCAGAATTCAGATCTTCTTCTTTTCAGGTTTTTATCTCACACTTCTGATCTTATTAATTGGCAATTTTGAGTTTACATCTTACAATTGTGAGTAAATAAATGTCACAGAGAAAGAACACTGAAAAAATGATTAGATTTTGATTAAACATTACTGTAATTTTACTATTATTATGATTATCATTTTTATATATTTTTTACTATCATATATTAAGGTAAGTGGTTGAAAACTATTTATATGGGCTGAATTAAAGCAAACAAATTGAATTTAGTAATGTTCAACTTAATTTGTTTAAATTCAGCCTATGTACACTCATCGGCCACTTTAATAGGTACACCTGTCCAAATGCTCATTAATGCAAATTTCTAATCAACTCAATGCATTTAGGCATGTAGACATGGTCAAGACGATCTGCTGCAGTTCAAAGCGAGCATCAGAATGAAAAAGAAAGGGGATTGAAGTGACTTTGAACGGTTGTTGGTGCCAGATGGGCTGCTCTGAGTATTTCAGAAACTGTTGATCTACTGGGATTTTCACGGGCAACCATCTCTAGGGTTTACAGAGAATGGTCCTAACAAGAGGAAATATCTAGTGAGCGGCAGTTCTGTGGGCGCAAATGCCTTGTTGATGCCAAAGGTCAGAGGAGAATGGCCAGATTGGTTCCAGCTGATAGAACTCAGATAGGCACTTGTTAACCGAGGTCTGCAGAAGAGCATCTCTGAACACACAACACGTCCAACCTTGAGGCGGATGGGCTACAGCAGCAGAAGACCACACCGGGTGCCGCTCCTGTCAGCTAAGAACAGGAAACTGAGGCTACAATTCACACAGACTCACCAAAACTGGACAATAGAAGATTGGAGAAACGTTGCCTGCTCTGATGAGTCTCCATTTCTGCTGCCACATTCAGATGCTCGGGTCAGAATTTGGCATCAACAACATGAAAGCATGGATCTATCCTGCCTTGTATCAACAGTTCAGGCTGGTGGTGGTGGTGTAATGGTGTGGGGGAGATTTTCTTGTCACCAGATCTCAATCCAATAGAGCGCCTTTGGGATGTGGTGGAACGGGAGATTCAAATCATGGATGTGCAGCCGACAAATCTGCAGCAACTGCGTGATGCTATCATGTCAGTATGGAGCAAAATCTCTGAGGAATATTTCCAGTAGCTTGTTAAATCTCTGCCACGGAGGATTAAGGCAGTTCTGAAGGCAAAGAGGGTCAAACCCAGTACTAGCAAGATGTACCTAATAAAGTGGCCATAGTGTATATTGTTTGCACCCAGTTAAAATGATTAAATCCAACATTTGTTTCAGAGAAGTGGAAGTAAATTTCAATAACATTTTTACTTTTTGATTTAAGGCTATATTTTAGTCTGTAAAGTCCATATTTGTACTTTATTCCCTTTATTTAATTTCAGCAAAATTCAAAAGCACTTTCAGCGATGGAGTCCGAGTACACGTCTGTAAATCATGGTAAACCTGTATTACACTCTTTAGTGTTTTGCTCAATTGAATAATGTGTGAGGGAAGTTAAACCTGTGAGACTTTTGTTCATTGGATTAGACGTTTTGTCTTTGACCCTTATAAAGCAAATGCACCCCATTTGCATGAGCCACAACTGGGCAAATAACCAAAGAATCTGAGTGGATTTTATTTTAAATATCCGATTTTATTTGTTTCTACAGCTAACCTCTGAAATCTTGGCCTAAAGCGAGCAGATATTCAGACCTGGTTTTGGCCTCCCTCAGTCAGACGTGTGTTTCCTGTACAAGACAGTCAAGCATCAAATCTACTGTCTAAATGCGAGTTTTTCAGAGAATATGTCATGCTGTATGTGCAAATGACTGGGGATTTTGACAGGAAACCACATCTCTTCTCATCTGTCGGTGACAGCATGCTTTTCACAAGCTACAGCACCGAAAACACCAGAACACTTATGAAGCTAGAGCTGTTTTCAGAAGAAACCTTTAGTTTGAGCAGCTATTGATCACACTTGTGCTTGATTTCAATTCAAACGTATCTTCTTGAGGATGTGCTTGTGTGTGTGTGTGTGTGTGTGTGTGTGTGTGTGTTTGTGTGTGTATTTTAACCTTTCATATAGTTCATGTAGAGCTTTCAAAATTAATGTGTTAACGCATGCGATTAATATGAAATATTTAACACGTTAAAAAAATTAACGCAGTTTCATTTTGTTAATTTCCTGTTGTGGTCGATGTGTGTTTAACATGCAAAGAAATATGGATAAGACCAAGGAAGCACTTTTAGAAGGAAAGTTTTAGTATAAAACAATTAATGTCGCATTGTCAAGCTATCCGGCCTTTCGAGATATATCCAGCTGCAGGCCCGCAGAACCACACACGTTTTAGGCACACACAATCTAGGCAAACCATATATGGTAACTAACTCTTTAGCATTATCGCCACCTATTGAATTTCACAAGTATGGTTTCCCATTTCAGTCATTATTATTATTATTATAACGTTACGATCATTTTAACATCTCTGCAGTTTCTGAACTCAAATTATGTAAATAAAAATAATTGGTTAAAGACACTTATGACTCATGTGTCCACATACACAAAGAAAACATTATGGTTACGATGGATGTTAATGTTATTAACGTCTTTTTGAACATCGTCATCGATTTATTTTGATATATATGATTAATAAATGTTGTACACAATAAACAATAGCGTTTACTTTACTTTATTTCACAAATATTGGAATCGAGACGGCCGAATGGGGAGAGTTGTTTACGATCGCCATTCAATATAATAGACTGAACATTTTATATATATATATATATATATATATATATATATATATATATATATATATATATATTTTTTTTTTTTTTTTTTTACTTTTTTTTTTTTTAATAGTTAATTTGTTCCTATTGCTAAAACAATTTATTGCTTACTATAAATTACTATAGTATTAAATGTGGGAAATCATTAATTAAAAGATTATTAGAAAGTTAAGCAAATAAACACTTAAATCGCTTGAGTAAAATATGAATATGTTATACATTTATTACATTTAAAAAGATTTTCATTACATATAATGTATTTTTGCCTATATTAACTTGCTATTATTTACCTAATCATAAATTAATCCATTATATAAATTAAACCTGTCCAAATTAGATCCTTTAGCAAGGCCAGCAAATGAGTATCTGCCATATTATCGTCAGATAATAATGACTGATCAGCTATAATGACTGATTAAAAACTGTTCAGTCTATTATATTGAATGGCGATCGGAAACAACTCTCCCCATTCACCCGTCTCGATTGCAATATTTGTGAAATAAAGTAAAGTAAACGCTATTGTTTATTGTGTACAACATTTATTAATCATATATATCAAAATATATCGATGACGATGTTCAAAAAGACGTTAATAACATTAACATCCGTCGTAACCATATATGGTTTGCCTAGATTGTGTGTTCTAGATTGTGTGTGCCTATAACGTGTGTGGTTCTGCGGGCCTGCAGCTGGATATTATTGGGCCTTTCCTCCAGAGTTTATTTAACTTTGTACGTTTCATTTTTAATGTTTTAACTTTTGTTTTAATGGAATTTGATACCGCATGAAGAACAAAAATAAAAACCTCCGCGTTTCGTGACTCGGTGGTCCTTTACGGTAATCAAAAATCGCTGCTTACATGGTCGACTCTTTATAAGAGTATAATCTTAATCATATTAAAATCGGAGTGTTGGTGTCCATGTAAATGTACTCGGTGAAAGTGCCAGATGAAGTCGCGAGCTGTCAGAGACAGCGCATTCCTCTGCCTTTAAGTTGATTTCATCCGCCCTCAAATGTTTCATTAAGTTTGACCTGTTTCCCCCTTTAACGCAACTTTTGTACAGCGTCTGCTTCACGTCATTGTGTCGGAATCCTTGTGAAATATAGCCCTACTTTAGAATGCTTAGATTAAGCAAATTTGATGAATGCAATCATGTGTGTGGATGAATCTGAAGTGATCCCTTGCTCACTGGCTGAGCTGTCCTGCGCGGGTTGTGTGTTTGTGTATTTTAACCTTTCAATTAGTATGTTAACGTATGTGATTAATTTGAAATATTTTACTTAATATTTACTTAATGCTAAATTCTGCCTATTTAAACTCTGCTGATTTTTAAAAATTAATATTTATTAAAAAAAAAATGATGCAGTTGCAGTTTTTTTTATTTCCTGTTGTGGCCAACGTGTGTTCAACATGCAAAGAAATATAGATAAGACTAAGGAAGCGCTTTTAGAAGGAAAGTTTCAGTATAAAACAATTAATGTCGCATTACCAGGCTCTCCAGCATTTCCTCCAGAGTTTCATCTCATTTCGTATGTTTCATTTTTCATCTTTCGACTTTTTTTTTAATGGAATTTGATACCGCATGGCGAATGGAAAGAAAAACCTCCGCATTTCGTGACTCTGTGGTTCATTAACAGGGCTCGTAATGAACCGTTTTGCTTGGTAGCACTGATGCTCCCAACTTTGAAAAGTTAAGAGCACCAGCCAAAATTTAGTCGCACCCACCAATTATAAGCTCCGTTACTACAAGTTCTAATGTTATATTGACCGATTTACTGCATTTGAAATCAACACTAAACAATCAACAACAAACAAACAAACAAAACGACATCTGCATGCGCCCACCGGCCCTACACACACAGCTTAACACGAATGAAACTTGGTTAACAATAATAACTTTGCTGTTCTCACGGGTGCTGTGTTATATTGTACAAATAATACTGACATAATAGCTTATTATTTGCATATGTCATCTTAATAGCAATACTGCTTTTTCATGAGCTGCAATAATAGTTTTATCTTAATGAATGCAAGCTCTTTTACGATGGTGTACGTGGTGTTACGGTTTACATATAGCTGCCACCTGCACGGCTGACAGCATCGTGAGGATTAAATGAAGGATTAAACAGAACCTCTCGCGCTTAAAATGTGTAGATATATATATATATATATATATATATATATATATATATATATATATATATACATATGTATATACATATGTATATATATATATATGTATATATATATATATATATATATATATATATATATATATATATGTATATATATATATATAAATGTATGTATGTGTCTGTGTGTGTGTGTGTGTGTGTGTGTGTGTGTGTGTGTGTGTGTATGCAATGTGGTCGTTTATGTATATTTACATGTAATGATTTTTTTTATTACCATTATTAGAAAAAATACATTAACAATTTAAATAATAAGTGGTATCGATATCGTAAAATTTTTAACAAAAAGTATCGGTATACTTAATAAATGCTTTGGCAAAACATTGGTAACATTTGTCACATTTGTCATGCCAATAAAGCAATTATTGAATTGAGAGAGAGAGAGAGAGAGAGAGAGAGAGAGGTTTGCCTCCATTAAAACTCTCCTATACTGTCTTTTGTCGGACTGAGTGAGACTGAGCAGAGGAACACTGGGCATCTTGTTTTTGTTCCGCTTCTCTATATGTTTCAGGGTGTGTTGTCTGTAAGTATGTATAAGGCTGCTTGTATTGTTGCTGTGTACAACTTTCTTATCACAAATATTGCTCGTGCAGCGCTTTTTTAGCTAATGAGCACCACAACACGCTGCCTTACCTCTCTGCCATCGTGTCATTCCATAATGCAGAAGTGTGTGACTTGGGTACGTAAGTTATCTGAAAGGCACATGATCGCTCGCGTCACGTTCCGCCGCAGATTGATTAGTGTAACGTCTTGTATTCAAAGCGTCACATCGCTAAAACATTTAGTTATGCAGAAATTATTAAAAATATAATTAAAATATAAATACTTTTATTAAATATCAATACCAAATTAGAAGCTTCTAAGTATCGATACTCGAGCATCGATGTGCACATCCCTACTTTACGTGTTTATCGTTATAGCTGCGGCCTGTTTAACTCTGCTGTTGTTGTACATTCAGAACGTCTTGATAGCTGTCGTGCTCGGTGTGAACGGCTCTTTATCAGCCGCATCGCAGTGCACTTCTATTTTTATCGGACATTAATACACGAACAGCGTTTTCAGCTCTCCTAACAGGCCCGGATACCAGACCAGACTGGCTTTTTCTACTTCATCATGCTTTTTTTGGAAACTGTTGCACATGTGGCACATCTGGCGCGCCGCCTGAATCATTACTTACTTTTTATGTTCGGCTGGCCGTCGCCATGGAAACTGCTGCATGTTTGGCAGCGAGCCTTTGATGGAGCGCGCGCAGCCGAGAGAGGATCGCGAGCTCTCAGGAATTGGCCTACATCCAGTGTAATCATGGCGGGGAGCTGAAATGAGGCTTTTGGCAGCACACCAGGTTTCAGAGAACAAAGATGTGAGCCACTAATGTTGGCTGCAGAGCTCGCTTGGCATCCTTTGCCATTTCCCAGCAGCCCCTGCCACGGCCGCCTGCCAATCCGCCCTCCCTCCACCCCTGCTGGGACTGCAAAGAGGATCTGAATAAAGAAAGAGCCTTGTTTTTCTCCCAGCTCCTCTGCTCCAATGACATCACCTCTGCAGCCTCCAGCCCCCAGATTCCAGACGCCGAGCACATTTTTTTCTGCTCTCTCAGGCCCTCCATTTTGACTAAATTCCTCCATTTTATAATTGCTCTCCCTCCTCGATGTCACGCAGTGATTGCTGCTGTTTGTGCTGGAGAGAGAGAGAGAGAGAGTGATCTAACCTATATTTCTTGCTTGGAAACGCACACGGTTCATTACAGTCAGCTTGACAGGAGTTTCTGATTAGATTTCCTCGACTTGGGTTTTGACCAGTCATGATATGTGCCTGCTGATTTCTTTAAAATACATGCATAATAATAATAATTTTATTAAATTAAATAGAATGTGCTGAATAATTTACAAGAATCATAACTAAACAAATAAATGCAAAACAAATCATTTTAATTGGCACATTTTATAAAAATTTGTAAAAAAAAAAAAAAATTATATATACACACACACACACACACACACACACACACACACACACAGAGATGAAGTCAGATTTAATAGCCCTCTTTGATTTAACAAAAAAAAAAAAAAAAAAAAATTATATTCCACAAATGATGTTTGACAGAGCAAGGATATTTTCACAGTATGTCTGTTAATATTTTTTCTTCTGGAGAGAGTCTTCTTTTTTTATTTCGGCCAGAATAAAACCAGGTCTTAATTTTTTAAACACCATTTTAAGGACAAAATGATTAGCCCCTTTAAGCTATTTATTTTTTCGAGTCTACAGAACAAACCATCATTATACAATAACTTGCCTAATTCCCCTAACCTGTCTAGTTGTATAGAAGTTGTATATGAGCTGTATAGAAGTGTCTTGAAGAATACATATATATATATATTTTTTTTAATAATTTAACAATACTAAAACAAACATCAACATAATAAATTATAATATATAATAGTTGTTATACAAAATATATAATAATAATAATTTTATTAAAATAAACTGAATGTGCTGAGGCGCAGTAGGTAGTGCTGTCGCCTCACAGCAAGAAGATCGCTGGGTCGAACCTCGGCTCAGTTGGCGTTTCTTTGTGGAATTTGCATGTTCTCCCTGCCTCTGCGTGGGTTTCCTCCGGGTGCTCCGGTTTCCCCCACAGTCCAAAGACATGCGGTACAGTTGAATTGGGTAGGCTTCATTGTCCATAGTGTATGAGTGTGTGTGGATGTTTCCCAGAGATGGGTTGCGGCTGGAAGGGCATCCGCTGCGTAAAAACTTGCTGGATAAGTTGGTGGTTCATTCCGCTGTGGCGACCCCGGGTTAATAAAAGGACTAAGCCGACAAGAAAATGAATGAATGATTAAATGAATGAATGAATGTGCTGAATAAATTTTTGAGGGGTCCAAATTCGCTACATGTAAAAGGATGTGACATGTTTTTTTAGTACAATAGTATAAAATGTAATATATATATATATATATATATATATATATATATATATATATATATATATATATATATATATATATAACATTATTTTTTTAATACAATACTAAAAAGGAAACAACCCTATCATACATTATAACATATAAGTTATTATATAAAATATATAATAATATTAAAAATGAATCTTAAAGAAAGTACTACTAATAATAATTTTATTAAATTAAATAGAATGTGGTGAATAAATTACAATAATTATAACTAGTCAAGTAAATGCAAAACTGATCATTTTATATTGCATATTTGATAAAAATTTGTTACAATTTTTTTTCCTGTTTGACCAGTAGCACATTCAATTTGATTTATAAAAAATATATAAATGCAATACTAAAAACAAGTCACTAAAATACATTATAATATATAATAGTTATATAATAATAATAATAATAATAATAATAATAATAATAATACTAATAAATAATATTATTTAATAAAATACATTAAATGTGCTAAATAATTTAGCATTGGTCCAATTTCGCTACATGTAAAATTGTATGTGACTTTTTTAGTACAATACTACAAAAGAAACATCACTATAATACATTATAATATATAATTGTTATTATATTATAATAATAATTATATATATATATATATATATATATATATATATATATTATAATTTAACTATTTTTATACAATACTAAAAAAGAAATATCACTATAATAGATTATATTATATGGTTATTGTATAAAATACGGTATATAAGAAAATAATAATAATAATATTTTTTTTATACATCAAATTAAATGTGCCACATAATTAACGAGAAAATTAACTGGTCAAATGCAAAACTGATCATTTTAATCTGCATATTAATATGATGTTGTTTATTCAATGTACAACACCAAACTAACTAAAGGGCAACACAGAAGGCACGGATTAAAAAATCATTTAAAAAAATAAGAATAATATAAAAATTGATTAACTACCTTGTAGTTTTTAGAATGAGCAAAATAAGAATATATTTCAATAAAATAGGTTATTTTAAATCTCTTAGAGGGGAATTAGACTGAAAAGTATAAAGTATAACACTCTTCAATATGCATCTGAAAACTATTCAACATGCATTATCAAAAGCACATGCATAATGTATGAACAGTAAATATTCAAATACATAAATATAAGTATGCAAATGAAGGCATTTCTGACTATCTTTGTGAGAAGCTGCATTAACGTACTGTTATAAATGCAATAAACACTGCTGTGGATGAGCTTATAATCACTGAAGTGAGGTTGCACAACCGACTCGCATCTCGCAACAAAAACATTCTCGCTTGAATCGCTGCTCAGGAGAGAGAAAATAGCAACACAGTAAACAGGATGTTGCCTGTCAGTGGGGCTATCCTGGTGAGCGCAGCGGTTGCCATGGCGACCACTTCCTGACAAATTTACGGCCAATCAAAGGGAGGAAAAAGAGGCTTTACAGACTTGTCTGCACACACTGACATTGTGTCAGCGGGTTCACTCGACACACTTCAGCGAACCCGAATGCATTGTGCACGTTTTAACACGCAGCCACATTTTATAGTTCAGACTAATGTTATTGTACGCTGTCTGTAAGTGCGTCTGGGCCCTAAAATGAACATGAGACGCGTGCTTACAAGAGCTTGTAATACTTGTGATATTATCATTATTTGAAGAGTTTAGAAGTAAAACCCACTCAATTTTCATCTAAAACGAGCATGGTTTCTCAGGATGTTGTGTGATGTTTAAGAATGTGTTGTTTTCATTGCCTTTAAAGTGAAATAGCTGAACATAAACGTTTGAAAAAATGCTAATTTGAGATGTTTTTGCATCTGAAGTCCTCATTTGATGTGTTGTTTTGGTGTGTACAGTTCCCCCTCCTGAACATCTGTTGCAGACGGGTTATATAATGCAGAAAATGGGCCACCGCATGGATGAGAGAATGAAAACACACACTGTGTTGCTGACACACTGATGAATGCATGACACTTATGAATAAAACATGCACTTTTCTAGACCAAACAGTCATGTGCTTTGGTAAGCTGTCGGGCTGGGCGATATGCAGAGCCAGACGGAATCTGCGGACGTTTTTTGCTATTTCTGCGGAGAATTTTGGTAAAAATCTGCGCATTTCTGTGGATTTATTTTGGGAGTATCCAGCGGAGTATCATAACTAAACCCTTAATATATTAAATTAAAATTAATAAATTACTGAATAAAAACTGAATAAATTCAGATTTACACATTTACTCAAGTTAAAAAACAGAATTAATAATGGGCTAAAAATCTTCGGAATTCTGCGGAAATTCTGCGGAATTCTGCGGAATTCTGCACGCGCAGATTCCGTGTGGGCCTAGCGATATGGCAAAAGTGCAGTGTTGAAAATAATTTTCCATATTGAAAGATAATCATATATATATAGTGTAAGTCAGAATTATTAGCCCCCCTGTTTAATGGAGAGATTTTTTTTTTCAACACATTTCTAATCATAATAGTTTTAATAACTCATCTCTAATAACTGATTTATTTTATCTTTGCCATGATGACAGTAAATAATATTAGACTAGATATTCTTCAAGACACTTCTATACAGCTTAAAGTGACATTTAAAGGCTTAACTAGGTTAATTAGATTAACTAGGCAGGTTAGGATAATTAGGCGAGTTATTGTATATTGATGGTTTGTTCTGTAGACTATCAAAAAAAAAAGTAGCTTAAAGGGGCTAATAATTTTGTCATTAAAATGTTTTTAAAAAAATTAAAAACTGCTTTTATTCTAGCCTAAATAAAACAAATAAGACTTTCTCCTGAAGAAAAAATATTATCAGACATACTGTGAAAATTTCCTTGCTCTGTTAAACAATACTTGAGAAATATTTAAAAAATAAACAAAAATCAAAGGGAGGCTAATAATTCTGACTTGAACTGTTTATGAGCAATATCACATGAGTAGCGGTGTGATATGGCTGTATATTGGCACTGGTGGGAGGCAGGTGTTGGCGAGTGCCTTACGCCTGTTTCACACCACAAGTGCAAGCAGTGCATGAGCAACGCATATGGAGAGCAGAAGCAGCGCGCGGGCGTTCGCCTTTCCCACCGACTGCCTCTGCAGTGCGCAACTCATCGCAAGCTGCTGCACAGATCAATCTATCTGTCTATTCTATCTAGTTAGCTATCGATCTATAAATACACTTTTTTTTACTTACTTTTTACCAAGGCCCGCGGGAACTTCTACGCCAGTGATGTAGGCTTACAGTATAGTTGTAATATTAGTCACACAATATAGTTGATGATATTTACACATGATCAAACTAGTGTGCAACTTACTAAGCAAAACTGATACTGAAATATTTTTACATTTGGTTTTGTAGATCGGGCCTTAATAAATATTTGTTGCAAGAATTGTGGTGATTCAGCTCATTTTAATTAAGTAGTTTGAACGAGCAGCTAAAATAATGTTTTGAGTGCACTGTAAACAATATTGGCTTCCTCACAATTTGTGTTGAGACAACGTGGAGTTTGGTGAACTTAATTATTTTTACAAATTCAAATGGGTTGAACATAAAACAATTAAGTTGTGCCCATAAAAACCTCAAAAACTTTGTTGATTCAGCTGATTTTAAATAAGTAGTTCAAACAAGCAGCTAAAGTCATGTATTTAAGTGCATATGACTATTAAAATGCGCTTTATTTTGATAGTTCCAGTTATTTCATAAGCTTAGATGTAAGTTTTGTAATAATGAGGCATTGCTGAGTGCTGAGTCATGATATTGTTGATCTCTCAACTGCTTTTTTGCTTCAGGACGTGGAATTTTACTTTACATCATTTGATGACCCAACACGGAAACAGTGAATCATTGAGTGGTAAACCACGTGTATTAACATTACTACATTGGATTTAGGTCTGATTGTTAAAATATTATTCAAAGGCCCCCATACCTTATTAGTAATTAATTAGTTAGCTAGTAATCATTAATAATAGTTAAATAGTGACTAATTAGTTATTGGTAATGCACTGGATAATAAATAAAGGTCCTGTGAAGTGCTTTGAAATGTACATTTTTATTAGATGTTTGACGTAATCTCAACTGAAACATGAAGAGTGGGTGGGACATAGTGTAGCTCCTCCCCCTTTTGAAAAGCAGCCAATAGTGTTTTGTTTTTATCGCTGCTCTGCCAGTGGGAGCATCAAATGAAATTCTATTGGGAAGCGTCTTGAAGGGGGTGGGGCATTGCAGATACTAGAGAGCATTTGATTGGTTATGATGTGATCAGACTGTAGTGTGAGGTGACATAAAAAAACAAGAATCTATTCATGCGGAGGTGACAAACTACAAGCTTCACATGTTTATATCAGTTTTATATCTTCTAAATGCAAATTGTAACTGGATTATAGCAATACAGATATCCTAAAAACCAACGATACTGGTACTTGCTTCTAAAAAACTTTATTAAAATTTTATTGGAGCTTTCAGCAACAAAAAAAAATGCTATTTTAAGATTTCCTTTACATCTACGTCTTCTCATTATCAGGTTTTCCAAGGCTGTGGTAATTTTGTGTTTTCATTATCGCTCAGTAGCTGATTTTATGCTTGTTTTGATTTATTTTAGACTGCCAATCACTCAGATTATGACATTTTTAAACTGTAAAACTTCAACAATAAAGTAATGTATTTGCATTGGTTTTTAATAGTAACAAAAATAGTTTATGTGCAGTCTTTATACACACTTGCTTTTCTGTCTTAAGGTTTTTGTCTCGTTTCTAGTTCAAATATCTAGAAATTAAATTAAATCGAGAAGAATTTCTAGACAAGTAAACATACTGTCACAATTAAATTAGTTCTTCCTTATAACAAGCAAAATAATGTTATTTTAAAGCAAAAACATGTTTATTTTACATTATTTAGCTTTTTTTTAAGTGAAAAACTAATTTAATTTAGACTTATAATTTCTGAAAGCAAAACAATATTTTTAAAAGTCTAGAAAACTTTCAAAAAACACAGCATGGCTGACAAAGTACCCTTATATAAAATGATCATATATGGTGGCCATATTTAATATATCAGTATATTTTGATCAACTATCCACCTATTTACCATTTCAGCTTTAGTTTTTCATTCTCTCCACAAGCGAACAGCTCAATCTAATTTAAAAGCAAAAACAGGTTTATTTTACATTATTTAGCTTGTTTTAAGGGAAAAACTCACTTAATTTTGTCTTAAAAGGAAAACAGTATTTTTACTTTTCTAGAAAACTGCATATTTAACTAATAATTAAGTGATAAAAGCATCTTTTGCAGTGTACCTTTGTGATTAATGCTTTCCAAAATATTGACTGCACAAAAACACAGCACGATTGACAAACTACCCCCATTTAAACTGATCATATATAGTCATATTTTATTTGTCAGTATATATTGATTAACTGTCTTCATATTTACTATTTCAGCTTTAGTTTTTCTTTCGCGCCACAAGCGAACAGCTCTATGACCCATTTTAAAGTCACGACCTGCCCATTGAAAAGCACTGATATCAAAAATAATCTTATTTCAAAGCAAAAACATGTTTATTTTACAATATTTGGCTAGTTTTAATGAAAAAACTCACTTAATTTTGACTTGAAAGCGAAACAGTATTTTTTTTACTTTATATTTTTAACCAATAAATAATCAATAAAAGCATTTTTTAGTGTAATTTTCTGATTATTACTTTCCAAAAACAGCACAATTGACAAACTAACTCTATATACACTGATCATACTGTATATAGTATCAATAGTCTTAGTATATTTTAATTAACTATCCTCATGTTTACTAATTCAGCTTTAGTTTTTCTTTCTCTCCACAAGCGATCAGCTCTGTGACCCATTTTAAAGTCAAAAACTGCCCATTGAAAAGCACTGATATCAAAAATAATCTTATTTTAAAGCAAAAACATGTTTAATTTACATTATTATATATTAATACTTAATTTTGACTTGAAAGCAAAACAGTATCTTTTACTTTTATATTTAACCAATAAATAATCGATAAAAGCATTTTTCAGTGTAATTTTGTAATGATCGCTTTCCAAAAACAGCACAGTTGACAAACTAACTATATAAAGTGATCATAGTCATATGTAGTTTGTCTGTATATTTTGATTAACTGTCCTCATGTTTACTATTTCAGCTTTAGTTTTTTTCACAAGTGAACAGCTCTGTGACCCATTTTAAAGTCACAACCTGCCCATTGAAAAGCACTTATATCAAAAATAATATTTTTAAATGCATAAACAGGTTTATTTTAAATTATTTAATATAATAAAGTGATAAAAGCATTTTTTGCAGTGTAATTTATTTGACTATTGCTTTCAGAAATATTGACTGCACAAAAACACAGCACAGTTGATAAACTATCCCCATTTAAACTGATCATATATAGTCATATGTAGTTTGTCAGTATATTTTAATTAACCATCCACCTATTTACCATTTCAGCTTTAGTTTTTCATTCTCTCCACAAGTGAACAGCTCTGTGACCCATTTTAAAGTCACGACCTGCCCATTGAAAAGCACTGATATCGAAAATAATCTTATTTCAAAGCAAAAACATGTTTATTTTACAATATTTGGCTCGTTTTTAGGAAAAAAACTCACTTAATTTTGACTTAAAAGCAAAACAGTATTTTTACTCGTCTAGAAAACTGCATATTTAACTAATAATTAAGTGATATAAGCATCTTTTGCATGTGTATCTTCATAATTAATGCTTTCCAAAATATTGACTGCACAAAAGCACAGCACGATTGATAAACTACCCCCATTTAAAATGATCATATTCATATTTTATTTGTCAGTATATTTTGATTAACTGTCCTCATGTTTACTATTTCAGCTTTAGTTTTTCATTCTCTCCACAAGCGAACAGCTCTGTGACCCATTTTAAAGTCACGACCTGCCCATTGAAAAGCACTGATATCGAAATCACGACCTTGAGTGACACGCCATGCTCATGTGAAATCAGATCGGCCTGCTCTGAACGCAGCAGGAATTAGTTGTCAGGCCGGAAAGAAAAGCCGATATTTACAGTTGCTCTGCTACAGAACACGCCCTGCTGCTGCTGCAACTCCATTCAGAGGCTTGGTCAATCAGTCGAAGTCAGAATTATGAACCCTCCTCTATATTTTATTCCCCAATTTCTCTTTATTAAGATTTATTAACTGATTTCTTTTAATGCCATGATGACCACGGATAATATTTGACTAGATATACATCAAAATACTAGTATTTAGCTTGAAGTACTTTTACTTTATATATTTAACCAATAATTAAGTGAATTTTGCATTGTCATTTCGTGATTATTACTTTCCAAAAACATCGCGGTTGACAAATTATCCTTATTTAAATAGTCATGTTTAATTTGTCAGAATATTTTGATTAGCTTACCTCATGTTTACTAATTCAGCTTTAGTTTTTCTTTCTCTCCACAAGCGAACAGCTCTGTGACCCATTTTAAAGTCACGACCTGCCCATTGAAACGCACTGATATCAAAAATAATCTTATTTTAAAGCAAAAATATGTTTATTTTAACATATAAATATGTTAATAAATCTAACTAGGTTAACTAGGATGAAGATACTTAGGCAAGTCATTGTATAACAGTGGTTTGTTCTGTAGACAATTGAAAACATTGCTTAAGGGGGGTGATAATAATGACCTTAAAATGGGTTTAAAAAAATTAAAAACTGCTTTTATTCTTGCCGAAATAAAACAAAGAGGACTTTCTCCAGAAGAAAAAATATTATAGGAATTACTGTGAAAAATTCCACGCTCCATTAATCGTCGTTTGGGAAATATTTAAAGGAGAAGCAGGAGGCTGAATAATGGTGACTTCAACTGTACATGCGCTCTGGCTGCGGGCCAACAGATTTGCTGTTGGTTGAGAAGGGCGAGGCGAGCTGTGGGTACGTGACTAAACATCTCGCTTCCTCTTTTTAACGTCACGAGGGCTTGCACAAACACATCCTGCCTTGTGTCTGCAGATTTCAGACGCATTGCTTCACCCATAGAGCCCTGGAGCTGCACTCAGCTGGAACCAATCCAACACAGAAAAGGGAAGGACCTACAACGCTATTTGTTGGTTCTTCTCCCACTGTGGACTTTGTGTACTCAGTGACCAGACAGGATCATATAACCTGTAGAACCACGATCAGAAAAGCAGAGTGTGTGTGTGTGTGTGTGTGTGTGTGTGTGTGTGTGTGTGTGTGTGTGTGTGTGTGTGTGTGTGTGTGTGTGTTCAGTGTGGGGATTAATGAAAGCTTGAATGTGTGATTTCACAAGTGTGATGAAATGTAATGTACAGTACATGCCCAGGGCTTTTATTATTGTGGGTTGATGTGTGGTGATTTTGTGCACTTCAGAAGGGGAATGTGGGGGGAGATCCAGATATATTTGACTTTAATACATGGACATAAACTCATCTGAATTTACTTTACACCAGCAAGAGGTGAAATATTAATACAAGTTAGTAAAAATGTTTACATTATAAATAATGAACTCATTATTTAAACTATTTTTATTTAATCCAAATCAACTCTGGCCCACTATAAAGGTCTAATGCTCGGACAAAGAAGTAAATAAATAACCAGACCTTTTGTCCCAGTCGTTCGTGATTAATAAATGTTTCATGAAGCGCTTTGTAACCGACGACAGAAAGTGTATATCCACACTAACAGTCCCGTGCCAGTAAATGAGTTTCCTCATATTATTTTCCATGTTTTCCCCGATGTCAGGAACCGTGTTCGGCTTTAAAGAGTAGATGTGACCGCTCGCCGTTCCCTCCGGCGTGAAAGAGTCTGGCTGATTTGCATATAAGCTCCTCGTACGTCAGCGCGTTTAAAGAGAACTTTCGACTCTCGGAGATGTGTGTGTGTGTGTGTGTGTGTGTTTTCTTCTCTTCTTTTTTTCCAGCTCGTCTCTGATATCGAAAGCTCTCCGCGTCGCAGCTCTGGCCTGGATTCAGCACAGTTAAATAAAGGCAGCGCGCGCGGGAGGGAGGGGGAGCCGACAGCGCATGCGCCGCAGGGGCTGTTCTGTCGAAGAATCAAGTAAATAGACGCGGAGCGGCGGTGACGTCACTGCTCCACATTGAGCTCCAGCCTGGCCGCGGTAGTAGTGAGTGAGAGAGACCGAGCGCGCGTCGTAGTAAAGCACGCTACTATGAAGTTCTGTTTGTAACTTAATTATTACTTGCGCTACCTTGTTTTTCCCCAGCATCATTCCACACAGGATTGTGCCGTATTTCGGAGGGTTTTTCGCCCGAGAGAGAGCGATGTCGTCCGCGGCGGTTGCTGCTTCGAGGAGGCAGTCGTGTTATTTATGTGACTTGCCCCGCATGCCGTGGGCTATGATCTGGGATTTTACCGAGCCCGTTTGCAGAGGATGTGTCAACTACGAAGGAGCCGACAGGATCGAGTTTGTCATTGAAACAGCCCGGCAGCTCAAAAGAGCGCATGGATTTCAGGACGGCAGACCGGCGGGGCCGGGCAAACAGTTACCGGGGAAGGAGATCCACGCGTCGGGAGACCCGGGCTCGCGCCCGCCGCAGCCGCTGGATCGCTACCCGCTCTCCTCAGAGCGTCCGCCCAGATTGGGAGCCGAGTATCAGTCTGCGAGACAGGCGAACGGCATCCCAGTGCCTAACGGATTCTCAAAACCCGACGATCCTCCGGAGCTCAACCGCCAGAGCCCGAACCCGCGCAGGACTAGCGGCGTGCCGCCCAATTTAGTGCCTTTAGTGAACGGCAGCATGGCGCACGCGATGAACGGCAGACCGGGGCAGATGTCAGATCTCGGAGGGAATAAGCGACCGGCGTCGGTCTCCAGCACGGAGCACGACAAGGACAAGCACAGACCGGACAGCCTGACGCCGGAGATCAGCGACGGCCACAAGACGCGCGCCGACGACTGGCTCAACAAGAACAAAACCGTGCGGGAGCTGATGACGCTCAACCCGTACGACGGCAGATTCAAGAAGGAGCACATGCAGCAGAGGGTCATGTACGAGACTGGTCCTGCATCCAAATCAGGTATGCTATTATTTGTGTTCAGGCGTGCTGCATTTATTTGTTTTTAAAGCTGGATAGACGTAGAAAGGATCAATAACAGTGACTATTTAGTGTACAACCTAGGTGTGTGTTCTTTATTGCAAGCTGGATGGACTGGAGATTAAAGCAGATCTGATTAACTTGTGTGTGTTTATTCACACATGCAGTGCAGTGCTAGCTTTGAATGAGAGCTCTATGGCATGAGTCAGCTGCGAGAGCAGAAAATTTCCGCTGATCAAAGCTCAACGTGTGTTTGCATGTGGTGCATTTGCAGGCAGCCTCATTGTTGCGTCTGGCACTACAATGCATCACTGCGTCTGCCACATTGTTATTGCATAAAGGCGGCTTTGTGCAGCTCATTCATGCAAGCTCCTGCTCTCTTTTTTTTTTTGCAGATCGAGGCAAACATCCCAAGAATCTGAAGAGAAAAGCTTCTCCGGAGCCGGACGGGGAGGGCACGGCTGGGAAGATTAACGGAGACGGACAGCAGTGGCTGCCGTCGGCATCAGGGGACGGGTTGAAAATGCCCCCAGTGCCGCCGCCCAGCTTCACCTCTCCACCTTCCACCATCTCCCCGCACCCTCGCACCACCCCGCCGGAGGCAGGAGCCGCCGCCGCTGCCACCCAGAACGGACACTCTCCCATAGCAGCGCTCATTCTGGCCGCAGACAATGCTGGTGGCAACAGCTCGCCGAAGGACGCCAACCAAGTGCACTCGACCACACGCAGAAACAGCAACAGCCCGCTTTCACCAAACCAGCGGCGGCTGGCGCAGGGTGCAGGGACGCCTCACGTGCCAGGCATGGATGCGGTGCATCCGCAGAGCATCCCAGACTCGTCCGTTCCCAGCAGCATCCCGCTGTGCTGCACGCTTTGCCACGAGCGGCTGGAGGACACGCACTTTGTCCAGTGCCCTTCGGTGCCGTCACACAAGTTCTGCTTCCCATGTTCGCGGGAGAGCATCAAACAGCAGGGCGCAACCGGAGAAGTGTACTGTCCGAGCGGCGAGAAATGCCCCCTGGTGGGCTCCAACGTACCATGGGCTTTCATGCAAGGGGAAATCGCCACCATTCTGGCAGGAGACGTCAAAGTAAAAAAGGAGAGAGACCCTTGATTTGCAGCGTTTTTGGTTTCCCCTTTCCCTTTTTTTTTTGAAAGAATATTCAAAAATATTGGTCTATATAAATATATAAATATATCACACGCATACCATCCAGACAGAACTAACGGACTTGTACATAACGGACTTAAGGGACTTGCATACTTGGTAAACATTTGCTGTACATTTTTTGATTTTGATCTTCTTTTCTTTTTGAATACGTTGTGTTTCTATATATTTTTTTGAAGATAAACAGGTATGTGCTCATTATATCGGACTACGTTCTTCTTTGTCGATGTTTAACGATTTCTCGATGTACTTTTAGGTATGGTGGCAGTTCCTGTTAAACGTAGAATGTGACTAATGCAACTCTACGAGCACTTGGCAAAAAAAAAAAAAACTAAAGAAAAAAAAACGCTTCTAGCTGTACTTGTATGCACTTGTTTAAAAATTGCCAAATACATTTTCTGATCTTGTATTAACGGAGAGTCTCTGCTTGCTTCTTCTGAGGATTTTCGAGAGTGTTTGGTTTGTCGAGGCATCTCTCGGAGATGCCATCAGGTCGGTAGTTCATGTTACGGTGTATTTAGCAAATGCTGAGTACTAACGATCAGTATGCAGCCTCGTTAATACATAACAGCTATAATCTCCAGCGGTAACATGAGCACAGGCATGTAAATCATTGCCCTAACCAGTTATCTAGGTCGTGTTTGGGTACACTAGGTAGGTAGGAGGGCTTTGTGTATTGTGTGTTGCAGGAAATTGCCTCGTCAGACATGGGTGGAGTTGAGTGAAAGCGACTCGTGTGTTGACTAATGCTGAAAAACCCTACCATCTGTGTACGTCACCTCAGTTACTTCTGGAATTTTGGCCTCTCGCTGGCGCTTGTAAATCGCTAAACCAGTTTTCGCCTGACTTGAGTGTGTTTTAAATGAAAACACAGACAAAATATTGCATTATTGATGCTGACGGTTATATAACAGCGCAGTGTTTTGGAAAACATGCGCATGGAGTTTTCCACACACACACATGCGCGGGGCCTCTAGAGACATGGTAGCTTGTAAAACAACACATGGTCATGTGATCAGTTCTGGAATTCCCAAGTCACAATGGTTTGCCCTTTTTTAGTATTAGTCTGGCACTAATAATCTGATTTCATTTCTGTTTTAGCTTTATATAAGGAGTGTTTTTAGACACATTTTTAAATATATCCATCAGTGCATTCATAGCAATGTTAAGTCTTAAGTTTGCATGCACTGTAAAATATATATCAATAAATTAATATCTTTTATTTATTTATGCTTTTGAATTGAATTTTAGGACTCTAATCTGTCCTCCAGAAACTTTTGATATTGACAACATTGAAAAAGTGACTATTATTGACATTTTTAATGCTTTAAAGTGATAAATTGTCTGGATTATTGTTGTAAATTACAGTACAAATGCTGCCAGTGTTTTTTCCCTCTTATATTACAGACTTCAATATTATTTCAATATTTCTTATGTAATATATTGTTTCAAACTATTAAAATGTCAATAAAAGTCACGTTTATTAAACAGAAGGGATGAATATTCATCATTAAAAGTTGGCAGAGTAGAGATTAAGGACCTGTAATACAATTCATAACCCTAAATCAGGGGTCACCTGACTCCTGGAGGTCCAGATCCCTGCAGGGTTTTGCTCCAACTTATCTCAACACACCTGCCTGGGTGTTTCAAGTATACCTAGTAAGACCTTGATCAGCTTGTTCAGGTGTGTTTGATTCGGGTTGGAGCTAAAATCTGCAGGACACCGGACCTCCAGGAACTAGTTTGGTGACCCCTACCTTAAATGAATGTAAACAAACCTGTTAATTACAAAATATGGAACTTATTAATGATCATATTAGTATTTTTTAAAGTGTGCGATTAATATTGCTGCACAATATGAATGCATAACATACCTTATATACTGTAACTGTGTAACTTAAGCAAAGCAGCCGTGTGTAATGTTGAAAATCCAGTCGCTCTTCATAGTTTATGCTTTGGTTCTAGTCATGAGTTGTGCATGATCGGGTGTTGTTTGTTTGAAATACCATGTTAAACATATCAGAATGCAGTTTTTAAGTGATGATATGCAGCAGCAGTCAGTGCAGGCAGTAGAAGAGACAAACTATATTGTTCAAACTATTAAAATGTCAAGAAAAGTCACGTTTATTAAACGGCAGGGATGAATAATCATCATTAAAAGTTGGTAGAGTAGAGATCAAGGACCTGTAATTCAATTCATAACCCTAAATCAGGGGTCACCAATCTCGTTCCTGGAGGTCCGGTGCCCTGCAGGGTTTACCTCCAACTTACCTTCAAGTATACCTAGTAAGAGCTTGATCAGCTGGTTCAGGTGTGTTTGATTCGGGTTGGAGCTAAAATCTGCAGGACACCGGCCCTCCAGGAACAAGTTTGGTGACCCCTACCTTAAAAGAATGTAAACAAACCTGTTAATTACAAAATATGGAACTTATTAATGATCATATTAGTATTTTTTAAAGTGTGCGATTAATATTGCTGCACAATATGAATGCATAACATACCTTATATACTGTAACTGTGTAACTTAAGCAAAGCAGCCGTGTGTAATGTTGAAAATCCAGTCGCTCTTCATAGTTTATGCTTTGGTTATAGTCATGAGTTGTGCATGATCGGGTGTTGTTTGTTTGAAATACCATGTTAAACATATCAGAATGCAGTTTTTAAGTGATGATATGCAGCAGCAGTCAGTGCAGACAGTAGAAGAGACGAAATATATTATTCAAACTACTAAAATGTCAATAAAAGTCATGTTTATTAAACGGCAGGGATGAATAATCATCATTAAAAGCCAGAGGTCTAGAGTTCAAGGACCTGTAATGCAATTCATAATCCTAAATCAGGGGTCACCAATCTCGTTCCTGGAGGTCCAGTGCCCTGCAGGGTTTAGCTCCAACTTGCCTTCAAGTATACCTAGTAAGACCTTGATCAGCTTGTTCAGGTGTGTTTGATTCGGGTTGGAGCTAAAATCTGCAGGACACCGGCCCTCCAGGAACAAGTTTGGTGACCCCTACCTTAAATGAATGTAAACAAACCTGTTAATTACAAAATATGGACCTTATTAATGATCATATTAGTATTTTTTAAAGTGTGCGATTAATATTGCTGCACAATATGAATGCATAACATACCTTATATACTGTAACTGTGTAACTTAAGCAAAGCAGCCGTGTGTAATGTTGAAAATCCAGTCGCTCTTCATAGTTTATGCTTTGGTTATAGTCATGAGTTGTGCATGATCGGGTGTTGT
>NC_141033.1:52237500-52297500 GCF_052040795.2 Danio rerio | reverse complement strand
TGGTCAAATAAAAAAGAACACATTCATAAAAGTGTATTCCTTGTAGTTAGAATAATGTATTGGTGACATTTTAGTATAGGGACCAATAGAGTGGAGGAACTATGACGTCACTTTGTAGGCTAATCGGCTGCTAGCATAAAACTGGTTCCCTCGTGAAAATCCCTATAGGATTTTCCCATAGGGTTTTCGAAGATTGCGAATAATACGCTCTGTGTTCAAACACGGTTCATTACACTTACACGTTTTGTTCAGCCGGATAATTGTCACACGAAAATACAACTTTGAGCACTTTTTGATCTTAAATGCAAACGCAAGAGTTGAAAAGCTAACATTAGGCTATAAACGGACTACAGAGCCCTCTGGGCGCTCGTCAGTGACGTCAGCACCACCCTGCTACAGACAACTTCTCAAGCTTATTTCTTAGGAATATTGTCCATGACAAAGAGTTAATCTCTCTGTGTATTATATTATAATCCACGCTATATATTATAAACTAATAAATACGCAAACACACATAGACCTTTGTCCCTTTTGGATCGTTTTTACGTGGAAATACATCTGTTTTGCTTTGCGGTTGTTCTAAAAGTTTTAAAAATGTGTATAAATGTGCCTATATAGTATTATTATGAGACATATTTAAATAACTTAAGTGTATCGCTCGCGCACACAGCCAGCTTACCTTAACAGACGACAGAAATGAGGCGTGAGGAGAAACAAATCAATCAAATGCCTGCAAGTTCCATCATCATGGACACAGAACAACGTTCAATATTCCTTTTTTGTCACGAAGTACAGCGAAAAGCAGCCCATACAGTCACATCTGCTGAACGTTTTATGGAGGAGCGTAAATACTGCAGTTAAATGTGTTCAGATGAAGAAAAAAAGACGAGAAATCACTTGATCACGTTAAAATGACAGTTAACATGCATGTATTTTTACACATTTATTCACACGTTTGCATTACTGAGGGCAGGAAAGAAACAGGCTGCACTGGTGAGCAGTCTCTTCATAATATCGTTTAATTAAAATAAATGATCGACAAATTAGTCTGTCTCGACAGCCTTTACATGTGAAGGAATTATCTACACACAATCTGAATTCTAAATTAGAATAATACAACAAACTATAAAATACTATTCATGAAAATACCTAAAAAACAGACAAATCCAAATGCCCAACGCAAGCGAGCTGCGCTCCAGACCAGATCAGCTCGATGACGTATAATGTCCCCGACGCCGCCTGTAGTCCCATTTAGCAACTTGATAGCAACCGTCTTTTTAAAGAAGCATAATCGATTTAAAAGTTGAAGAGTGTGCTGTCACTGATGTGTTTTATGTCGTAGAACAAAACGTGAAAATATCTTGAATTTGTGTTAGTCACGGACCTTATTTAAGCGATTTTACTGAAACCCCATTCAAAAAACCCATTGACTTTGGGACGAGGGAACCGGAAGTGCTAAAATGCTAACTCGCTTCCGGGTTTTTGCATACAAATTGACGTCATAGTTCCTCCACTCTATTATCACTATTATTACCTGCCTATTGTTAAGATATTGCAGGCCTTGACGTGCACTTTTTTCAGATGGAGCAAATTAAAGAATTTTAGGAGCGCAATGAACATGTACATAGTATATAGTATTTTTACCTAATAAATGTACATGAGGAGAGCTTTAAAAGCAAAGCAGTGTCATTCATTTGAGTACAATAAGTACACTACAGGTTTTTTTACTGTAACAACAGCTTAAATAGTGGTTATTAAGTATTTATAATTCAACCTGTATGAAGTTTAGCTAGCGGTCCACAGCAGGATTGAGATCAAATTGCTAATGAAGGCCTCTCTAAACTGATCTGAACCAAGTCTTCAGTTGTGGACATGCCTAGGCAGCTTCTTGTTGAGTTTTAATCCAGTTTCGAGCTGAAAAAAATATCAGAGAAATAGCCAGCAGAAATAGGGCGTTAATAATAAGTTATTGTTAAGTTGTAATGTAATGTGTATTTATATAGCGCATTTATTGTGTATGGCCATACACCCAAAGCGCTTCACAATCATGATGGGGTGTCTCTACACCACCACCAGTGTGCAGCATCCACTTGGATGATGCGACGGCTGCCACAGGACAACGGCGCCAGTGCGCTCACCACACACCAGCTATTGGTGGAGTAGAGGGACAGTGATAGAGCCAATTCGGTGGAAGGGGATGATTGGGAGGCCATGATGTTAAGGGCCGATAGAGGGACTTTGGCCAGGACACCGGGGTTAAACCCCTACTCTTTCACGAGAAGTGCCATGGGATTTTTAATGACCCCAGAGAGTCAGGACCTCGGTTTAACGTCTCATCCGAAAGACGGCGCCCACTGACAGTATAGTGTCCCCTTCACTTTTACTGGGGCATTAGGACTCACACAGACCACAGGTTGAGCGCCCCCTGCTGGCCTCACTAACACCACTTCCAACAGCAACCCAGTGTTCCCTAGTGGTCTCCCATCCAGGTACTGACCAGGCTCAGCCCTGCTTAGCTTCAGTGAGTAACCGGTCTTGGGCTGCAGGGTGACATGGCTGTGGCAAGTTAATAAAAGTGTGTAGTATCACGTAGTTAGTGCAAACATTCACGTGATCAGAGCAATTATATATATATATATATATATATATATATATATATATATACAGTTGAAGTCAGAATTAATAGCCCTGTTTTTTTTCTTTCCAATTTCTGTTTAACAGAGAGCAGATTTTTTTTCAACACATTTCTAATCATAATAGTTTTAATAACTCATCTCTAATAACTGATTTATTTTATCTTTGTCATGATGACAGTAAATAATATTAGTCTAGATATTTTTTAAGACACTTCTATACAGCTTAAAGTGACATTTAAAGGCTTAACTAGGTTCATTAGGTTAACTAGGCAGGTTAGGGGAATAAGACAAGTTATCGTATAACGATGGTTTGTTCTGTAGACTATCAATAAAAAATTTAGCTTAAAGAGGCTAATAATATTGTCTCTAAAAATATAAATATAATATAAATATAATAGTAAAAAAATGCTTTCATTCTAGCTGAAATAAAACAAATAAGACTTTCTCCAGAAGAAAAAATATTATCAGACATACTGTGAACATTTCCTTGCTCTGTTAAGCATAATTTGGGAAACATTAAAAAATATTAATACTTAATGTTCTTAAAAAGGTCTTAAAAAGTCTTAAATTTGACATTATGATATCTGCAGAAACCCTGAAATATAGTTGTCCATTGGTATTTTATATTAACTCACAGCGCATTGTTGACAAGCATGGATGGATATTTTAAACTAAGCATATTTAGTTAGAGTTAAACAATTAACTATGATGTGTAAACACATTAACTAATATTTAAAATAATAATTTTATTGAATGGATTCTTCTGTTTTACTTTTTATTTTGAATTAAATACATTTTATTTTTATTTATTATCATTTTGAATAATTGTAAAACAAATATCATAATAATGTTATAAAAATATGCTAACAAAAACAGCAGCACTTATTTTTTTCAAACACAAACGATCACGTGCATGTGTCACAGGTCTGATAAATGCAATAAACACACAAACTCCCATCACAATAACACACATTCAGGCACAGCTCTAAACACTTTATGGCTCAAATGTGGGATGAAGTGCAATTTCCTAAGAGAATGAGCATTTCTTATCTTGAGCAACAGTGCACCTTAAACCTCAGACAGGAGGGCAGCCTGCTTTTATATATATATGTGTGTGTGTGTGTGTGTGTGTGTGTTTGTTTTGGAAAAGCGAGAGAAGAGACAAGCTGTGTTAAGCCACTTTATCAGTCTTTTCCCACTGCTCTCTCTCTCTCTCTCTCTCTCTCTCTCTCTCTCTCTCTCTTGTCCACGTCACCCGTCAGTATTGATGGTAAAGCAGCGTCTCAGCTCTGTTTGTGTGTGTGTGTCTCTGCCAGAGCTTTGTTGTGCTGTTAAAACAGCTTTTCCTTTTATGTTCGGGCTTGGTTTTACTTGACATTTGGCCTGTCTGAGACTACAAAACAAACACTGTAAGAGATAACTTCAAATTATTTTGAAATATACTTTTTTACAGTTTACTTTTTTACCAATTTACATTTAAAGGGTAGCTTTTCAAGGCTTTTAACAAGATGTAAAATAAGCCTCTGATGTCCTAAGAGTGTGTGAGTGAAGTTTTAGCTAAAAAACCACACACTTAGGCCCAGTTTCACAATCAGGCCTTAGATTCATCCAGGACTAGGCCTTAGTTAAATTAGGCTATTTAAGCCAAATTTATAAAACTGGCCTTGGAAAAATATATTACTGACGTGCATCTGGAGAAAAAAAAAGACTCGGATGTATTTTAAGACATTTCACTGCCAGTTATTTTGAGTTAAGACAGCTCAAACATGCACTTTAATCTTGACTAGCCTAAACCTTGTTTGTGAAACCGGGGGATGATGTTTTATAACTCTCTGAAACTGCCTGTTTTAGTTTTTGAGCCAAACTGTGGCGTTTTGGTGACTGTCGCTTTAAATTTAAATGAGATTGTGCTCTTTTCAGAAGAGGGCGGAGCTACAAACTAGGGCTGGGCGATTTGGGCAAAACATCATATCCCGGTGTTTTTAGGAGGAATGATGGTGTATGATATATATCTGATATTTCCCATAAATGGTTACTTGAGAATTATAACCTTTATTAAGACTTTATTAAACCTTTTTTTGCGCAAATTATAATTTAAGTTCACATAACAATTGTTTTAATCTGTCTCTGAGCGCTGAGTTTGGCGTTTTGAGGTGCAAAGATGCATTCTGCATCTCCTAAATTTGCACACGCGGTGAGGATTTTGCAGTGAAAACAGTGAAAATGTATGCACTCGCCCAAATGCTTTTGAGTGAAGTTTATTCATAAACTAATTTCGAGAGGATCACGTGCTTATGATTTATCACGGCCGGTCTCGCATTTGCTATTCACTATCTTCCAATCATATGAGCCCTAAGCTACTTTAAATAGCCACAGTTTTCAGTTCACTTTATCTTCGTTTGGAAGAAGGTTCCACAGGACCGGTGGGTGTTTCTGTGAGGAGTTTGTATGTTCTCCCCGTGTCTGCGTGTGTTTTCCCCGGGTTCTCCGGTTTCCTCCCACCATCCAAAGACATTAAACTTACATAACAATCAAGCTTTTGTCTAACCCCTTCTGTTCCCTTAGCTACCGCAGCAGAGGAGTTCTGAGATCCACCGAGCTCAGGCTCCCCTCTTGCTCTGCCAACGGGAGGAAGCCCCGGGCTCGATGAGCCCTTGAGCTCGGGGCTCTCTCCCGGGATAGCATGCCAAACAAGCTTTTATAGATCATCAGCTAAGTGTGAACTCTTGAATATATTTTAAGGTCGCATAGATAAAAATTCGGGGGCATATGCAACCAAAGCGGTCGAGCCCAAGCATCTTTACTTGTTATTATTTCCTCATAATAATAACGAAATAAGGAAGTTATCATCAATCACAATACAAATTACAGTGAACTCCAAACAAACTCTCGTTTCCTCCACCAGCTGTGGGAAAAGCCATTATAATGACACAGATCACTCTGCCTATTCATGCCAGAGTCCCGCGGAAAAAAGGTGATTGACAGGTGATAATTTGTGTGTAACTTTATTTATTTATGGTTTGGTTATGGGTAAAGCAAAGACCATGTGGGTCAGGTAGTGAAAACAGTAGGCTACAAATAATTAATCTGTTAGGAATTAATTGATATTTAACTACAACCACCCCCACCTACGATGACGATGCCATCATCCATCGCGATGTCGCACATTAGGCAACGTACGATGCCAAATTGGTCAACATCGCCCAACCCTGGCATGGGCTAGCACCTGGCCATTCCCACCCGCAGTCTTCATTCTTCATCTAAACTTTTGCTGTATCAGCCACGTAAACTAAAGACTAAGCGTGGTCGTGCTTTTTCATACAGTGCGCCTAAGCTATAGAATGGCCTACCCATCAGCATCAGGAATGCTGCCTCTCTGGCCTGTTTTAAGAAACTTCTCAAGACTCAGCATTTTACCGT
The DNA here is from genome assembly GCF_052040795.2 of Danio rerio. Taxonomy (NCBI): domain Eukaryota; kingdom Metazoa; phylum Chordata; class Actinopteri; order Cypriniformes; family Danionidae; genus Danio; species Danio rerio. The sequence goes on along the minus strand of NC_141033.1, from coordinate 52,291,444 downwards.
TGCTTTTAACTTAGATCAGGGGTGTCCAAACTCGGTTCTGGAGGGCCGGTGTCCTGCAGATTTTAGCTCCAAATAGCCTCAACACACCTGCAAGGATGTTTCTAGAAAGTAAGATGTTTCTAGTAAGAGCTTGATTATTTCTCTGATTGGGGTTGGAACTAAACTTTGCAGGACACTGGCCCTCCAGGACTGAGTTTGGACATGCCTAACTTTGAATATTTTTATTAATTTAATCATCCCATTGTACTGAATCGTTCATATTTTATCGTTTTTTTGTGGTCTTTTTTGTTTTTTTTTACTGTTTTTATTGTTCTGTTTTGTTACTGTTTGCCTTGTATGCCTTGTATCGCTTTGGGTCTAAGAAAAGCGCCCTATAAATAAAATGCATTACTATTATTATTATTTTTATATATTTTGTATTATTATTTTTTCATGGTTTTCACCTTTTTTTCCCGATATGACAGTAGAGAGAATTGACAGGAAAGCATGGGGAGCAGAAAGAGGGGAAGGATCGTCATAGGTTGCGGCTGGAAGGGCATCCGCTGCGTAAAAATGTGCTGGATAAGTTGGCGGTTCATTCCGCTGTGGCGACCCTGCATTAATAAAGGAACTAAGCCGGCAAAGAAATGAATGATAACGGCAGCCAGAAGAGAGAATAATGTCAGATTTACTGTACTGCCCCCCATACACACTGCATTAGAAACACCTCACATAGGGATGCGACGATTAACCGGTTTCACTATTAAACGCGATTTAATTCGTCACAGTTAATTAATCGTAAAGGCTTCTCAACACCACGTTTCTGCATGGAACAAAACTAAAAGTTATGCCAACAGTGCACTAGTTTGTGTACACCAAGACTAATAACCGCACACTGGATTAACTATGACTGGGGTTATTAACTAAGGCAAGCTCGTGCAAGTCCATATTTCTAATGGAGGGACGAGCTCGCGACGCAACACGCTCACGATTTTCAGACGCACCCAGTTGAGATGACGGGGCTTTTGTGACCACAGGAATTACAAACGGCTAAAGTTTGAGGAAGAAGCAATGGAAAGTACACAGAGTTGCAAACCCACTTAAAGTTACAAATAATGGCGCTGATGAGAGCGAACTTGTGGCGAATGCCAGCCATGATCAACCGAGTGTTTTTGAGGAGAGTGTTGAAAGACTCAAGCCTGTTTCGCATCGCAAGCGTGAGCAGAGCATGTTTTTTTTTTTGGGCGTCCATGTTAACAGATCTTTCATACTGCACGCAGAAGCAGTGCGTCAGCACTGAAGCGGCAGTGACGCGATAGTTTTGCGCCTGGGTCTATGTTTGCCGGTGCATTGATAATGACCAAAAACACATTGAATGAGTAATCTTACAAAATAAATGCATCAATAATATCCTCAGATTTTTAAATATTCAATTAAATTAACTTAAACGTTTAGAATAGCAACAAATATTTAGTTGAGCCCAAACTACTAAACGAAATTGAAAACAATTTTAAACTAGAGGGGTTTTGAAATCAATCAATGCAATAAATCAAGATAACCGTAAAACCTTGATTATTTCTTAGACTATTATAATACAACCAAAATTTATAATTGTTGCGTCCCTAACCTCACATAAGCGGCCAATCTTTTTTTGTAATTTGATGCAAAGATGATATAGTACATGCACAAATACATAGAAATGTTCTTTAAAACCTAAATAATAAAAGCTTTTAAGGATTTAAGATGCTGATGAATGTTAAACACGTCATAACAGGCTTGTAAAAAGGAAGAAGACACTGGTGTGAACTATTCCTTTAATAAACAGCTCGTCATTAACCTTTAAATTGAGGTTGTCTTTGTTGTGAGACGGAAGGCGGCAGGAAGCAAGGGCCGCGTCTGACGCACACAACTTTAGATCCTGGAAAATCCCCTGAAGTCTGTGAGAGCGAACATCACAGAGCTGGAGCAGACACTTCTCATCTCATTCCGGTTTACACGGCTCAAGTAATCATTACTGGATCACCTGGGCAAGGCCAGAAACACAGATGTGAAGCAAGTCGGCATTTCCGGGGTGTGTGTATTTATCAAAGACAGGTTACACACACACACACACACACACACATGCACGCTGTATATCTTAGTATACTGTGCAGAAGTAGATTCTGCAAGACTTTAAATTGGGGTTGCACAATATATCAGTTTAGCATCGATATCGCAATGTACAAATCCACGATGGACCCTTTTCATTAGCATGTAATTTGAGTATTTGTACTCTACTACAATACATTAATAGACCAAACAGCTTCATATTAATTACCCAAAGAATATTTATTTGATCAGAAATGTTAAAGTGCCTCTATTATGGATTATAAAAAGTTGTAATTTGGTTTTAGCGGTCTCCAACAACAGGCTAATTTGCATGCAAGATCAAAAAACACTTTTGTGTCTAATAATACACGTTTATTTTTAGCTAAATATCCGAGCGTCTCCCATATGATTCGTTCAGCGATTTGATTTGTTTCCAAACCCCTCCTTAGCACAATGCCTTTTGCGCTGATTGGTCTGATGACCAAGTCTGTTGCGATTGGTCGATTGCGTTCAGCGCGAGACAGCGAAACGCCCACGACAGCTTATCAATATTGTTAAAGTAGTCAATTCAATTCACCTTTATTTCTATCCGCTTGTTAAGTGTGACGTCACGCGAAGCGGCTTTCGGGTCCAAGCGCTCTATTCAACTGAATGGGGAGACTCATGAAATGGTAATAATAAACGTTTACAAAGCGATTTAATACTTTCTAAAATCACGATCGCAATATATATGTCCATGCCTAATATCCGATGGCCAGAAAGTGATACATTTTTTTTTAATTGTTAAATTTTTGGTATTTGTTATGCAGCAAGCCCAGAGATTGTTTTGTACACTATGATTTTATATAAATTAACTTTAATGTGTGATAGGAATAAAACCTGATCATAAACGAATAATTTCTCCACTTAAATGAATGGCGACTTGGACCCGGAAACAGTATTACATACGTCATCACTTAACAAGCGGATAGCACTTTTTACGATGTAGATTGTGTCAAAGCAGCTTCACATAGAAGATTATATTGATTTGAAACAGTGTCAGTTTAGTTCGAGTGCAGAGTATATGTGTGAGCTCAATGCTGGAGTGCATTAAAGCAATGCAGTCAAACACTAGCATATTGATGAATTATCAGTCTGTAAACATTCAGGATGCGCGCAGCGAGGTTGCAGAAAAAAATCAGGAGTGCTAGCATTTACAGCGAGGGAATGACATACGATGCGGTTCAGAGTATGTTTTTGTCTTAGAGATAAGTTATATTGATTACATATTATATATATTATTTACATAATGCTTTTAGTGTATTATAACAGCTCGTCACCCAGTGATAAGCACATTGATTCAGCAAAATCAACGTTAAAGTGAGCACTGTTCATCTGACAGGTGCATTTGCGATAGCACCCTCCCAATGAATATTGGATAAGATGAAATGGCCAAGCATCCAGCCCCAAATATACAATCTCATTGAAGCTCCAAGTGTTTTAACAAGAGAGAAGTTAAAGGTCTACAAGTCTTACGATGCCAACAGTGTTCTGTGTGGTCATGTGCAAGAAATAATGCTCCATGATGACCAGATTCAACACTATGTAGTGGTAAAAAGTTCTGCCTATCCAAAGATAAGGAAAGAAGACTGAGCTGTACAAGGCCTGGGTAATCCTCAACAAGCAAAACTACTGCATTCTGACAGCGAACTGCTCCTGTACGACAGGTTGTGTGAATTTACATCTTTACGTTTCATTCTAATCATTCAGTGTCCGCAGTTTAATTCATCATATTTAACTGTGTTTGCTTAAAAACATTGCTGCAATCAAAAGTGAGTGATGTGTATGATTCAGCATAGCGTGAACTTACCTGATATAGCATAAGAACTGCAGAGTCCAGCATTTTTAATTAGGTCCTCACTCCATTCAGCTCTTACGATGGCTTTTAGCCAAATTTGTCTGCTGTTGGCATTAAAAGCAGTGTGGTGTACGGTAAAATTCAAGTTTTCTAATTTTGGACTTTCGATTTTGGCATCCAACCACACAACACGACATGTTTGCTATTGCAACCGGTCTCTTTTTGCAACCGATATGCACGGTGGAACCATTGTGACGTAGGTTGGTAATTCCCCTATTGCTCTATTCTTAACCATGAGAAAAACAAAGACACATTTCAGTATTTATACACACAGTGGCAAAAGCTGAAAACTTTTTTGAAACTTGACTGACGCACGTGTGTAGGAACAGCTGATGGTGGCCATAGCAAAGACAAAGGGCAGAGGATTGCACAAACAGATTTAAATCTGTAAAGAAAGCGACGTCTGTCGTGTTTGCATTGTGGCTTTAGATGCAATATGAATACAAAGAGTTACCCAGATACAGTACAAGCCATGTGTAGTGATTATAAATAACAAAACACAATTAAATACATATTTTGGAAGCTGGATAAAACAAAGAGGCAACCAATTTATTCGCACTCAAGGCTGATTTATACTTCTGCGTCAAACGCCGGCGTTTGCTACGGTGTTGACGCATAGCCCTTCCACGTGGCCGTCGGCGTCGCTGATGTGCACCTCTCAAAAAATGTAACTACACGTCGCAACGACGCATAACGCAAGCTCTGTGATTGGTCGGCTTGGTAGCGCTGACGAGTCTGGGCGGGACCGAGAGCCGTGTGAATGGTGCGAGCCTGATGGAGCGATTGTTGACAAGTGTGAAGTCCCGTGAAGGAGCTCCGGATGGAAAGTTTTGTTTTGTGTTTACCTCATAGTTAAAGTTGTTGCACGTACGCCGGTTCCTGCCTCAAAATGAGCGAGTTTGAGCCACTTGTACATCCTGGATGTGTTCAGAAAAACAAAACAGCAGCGAAGAAACTCGACACAGAGGAACATTTACACCTCACTGCCCACTAGCGTTTCAAAAGTGTTAATGCAGACCAACAGAGACAGCGCACAGAAGTATAAATGCACAGCTACACGCGTTGCAAGCGCCGTGGGTTACGCCGGTCACTTGACGCAGAAGTATAAACCAGGCTTTACTTTCGCTTGTGAACTAGAGAAAGAAGCTGATTCATGAACTGTGTACTGATAAAATTCCTGTCAAGCTCTGACAAAGTCCCATACATCAATAGTCTTTTCTGATCCTTACTTAAACAAACGGCCGACAAATCTTCCTTTGCAGGGTAGATCATTGCACTAATCACAGGAACGTTCACTGATTAATGTGCACTCATCTTCAGTCATGATCAGTCCCACACACACCTGTACTCCGCTAGCGTCTGAAGGTTTTACCGGATCTGGCACTTCAGATTTGGTATTGTTTGGGTCGACATCGATACGAACAGGCATAAGATCTAGATGAATGACGAATCATTTAAATGGCTCTGAGTCTAATCTTTTATTAATGAATCAAGTTATGTATTTATATAAATATTTTTAAATAAGGAGCTCTTTTAGATTTATACATCAGCTGGATGTTTTCATTCACTTAGAGCTGTGATGCACCCTGTATGGAAGGTGATTTTCAAAAACCCCTAATAGGGGCTCTTCAAGTAATTGGCAATACAATAATAGACACTATAGAAAATACAGCTTTGTAGTATCACCCAAAGAATAATTATACTAATTATAATTTTTGATTTGATTCAAAGTTGCAGAAAGCTAAAATGTTGCATAAATAGGTTGAGGGTAAAGCACAGTAGCTTTTCCATGTGTTCGAGAAAACAAAACTAGAAACTGGTGCAAAGAATTTCTAATGAAAGTGAAAGTTAGTGCAGCTGGGGAAGCCTGTGGCTCTTTTTCCCTTCATTATAAATAAGTTGCGCCTCAGAACTCGCTGTCAGAATGCAGCAACACTTGTTATGTTGTGTGTGTGTGTGTGTGTGTGTGTGTGTGTGTTCAGATGCTTGATGTTTGGAAATGGAGTCTGCTTTCGGAGGTGAATCACCCAAATAAATGTGATGATGGATTATTGAGGCATTTCAGAATGAATAAAACAGATTCAGATGATGTTATTGAGTTTGGTCCATTACAGTCACGTCATCTGAGTCAGGAGATTCTGTTGGACATTGAAAAATACATTTGGTAAATCTTTCCATCATAGTTTATTCACTTTTATTCTTATTGAATAAAAACTGATCTGTTGAGTGCATACGGTTCACTCACTCACCATCCCTGGCTTAGTCCCTGATTTATCAGAGGTGCCCACAGCGGAATGAACCACCAATGAGTCCGACATGCTTTATGCATTGACTTTTTACTCCCACACCCATCTTATTCACAAACACATTCATTCACTAGGGCTAAATTTGTTCACCCACTTCACCTATACCGCATGTCTTTCAACTGTGGGGGAATCCCTGTGCATACTCTAGGTGATTTTTTTCACACAATTTCCCCTAATGCTGAATATAACGTGGGTGGAAATACAGCTGATGAGGTAAACATGCATTGAAATTAATGCCATTGAAATGAATAGGGTTTTATAGAGCAGTGCTTTCCGCATCTGGTGTGAAAGCCGCTTCAGAGTGTGCAGCGTTGAAACCATCATACAGTGGTCTACAGCAGTGGTTCTTCACTATTCACAATGTTCAGTCTTTATATTACACACTTATTAAGTCATTAAGTCAACCCCGGGTCCTTGGAAATATGTGCCCAGGGCTACATTTATGAGAAATGCATGGGTTTCATAGAGCAGTGCTTTCCGCATCAGGTGTGAAAGCCGCTTCAGAGTGTGCTGTGACTACATCTGCAATGAAAGTGAAACCAACAGACTGGAAACCTTTTTTTTTCAGCGAATATTCCCTACTCTTTTTTTTTTTGTTTTGTTTTGTTTTTTTTCGGTAGGGAATGAAATCCTAAAATTCATTTTTTTTGCCAATACTTTTCCGAGGCAAACAATTTGGTGCAACCCTATTGCAAATAATTCCGTTTGAGAGCAAATGAACCATAAACGTTTTCGTTGTGTGCTATTATATATCGATTGTAAAAGTATTTTTAGGTTTAAAGGTCTCAATAAAGTCCAAACTTTTCGTATGCTTTTTATTGTATATGTATCTGAGAAATCAATGCACAGAAATCTTGCACACTGAGTCTGATAAATATAAATGAATCAGTTGCTATTAAAAAAAGCAAAACAGTTCAGTCAGTTCATACAATCCACTGCACTGAGAGGAAGGAGAATTCACCTCTTTATCAAAGAACTGTGCTGGATGTTTTCAAAATTAAACTTTGTTTTAGGAAATCAGTGGCATTTTGATTCTTTGCTTGCAGTACTGCAGACACATAACGCACATGTTCGTGAATAAATGAAACCTAAACAGGCACTGGCAATCAAAGACATGGACCCAGACACATATACACACACTGGACAAACAGTGGCATAGGAAAGGTGTACAGCATTTAAAACATCACACAGTGGTCTACAGCAGTGGTTCTCCACCTTTGACAACGTTCAGTCTTTATATTACACACTTTGTTTGTAGTAAAGTCAACCTAGGCTCATTTGAAATGTGTCCAGGGCTACATTTTTGAGAACTGAGAAATATGTGCTCATGAAATCTGTGTTCTTGCAGTTTTTGTTTTCACAAATCCTCTAGAGGACGTCGTGTACATTTTTGACAATCTCAAATTCTTTACTGACTATTACTCGTAAATCCACCAGTCGGAAGTTTAAGTTTAGCTCAGTTCAGTGTGGTTTCATTTTCACTGCTGGAAGTCCAAACACTGAAGAGCAAATCCATCGATGCACAGCTCCACAAGTCCCAAACCAAGCAAGCCAGTGCTGACAGCGGCGAGGAACAAACTTCACCAGTTGACGAAAGTGAAGGAACAAAAAAAAAACACCTTGAGAGAGACCAGGCTCAGTTGGGCATGACCATTTCTCCTCTGGCCAAACTTCTTGCGGAGAGCTGAACTCTTGGCTCTTGAGGCCGGAGAATGCTAGACATCTATCATGGAGAAGATGCAGTTGAGGTCACCCACCGGTGTTCAGCCTGGCTCACAGGATCAATGCAGAGACTCGTCTGTCACTAGGGTCTTTCAGGAATCAATCTCATGCTCTCAACTCCTCCTTGACCGCCACAGCATCTGCACAGGATATGGCCTGGTCTAGGATTATGGAGACCTTGACATCATCTCTTCATGGGTTTTGATCACATCAAAAGTGCTATAAATGAAAATAGTAGTCATATAAACAAACATGTAAAGCATATAGGAGTATTTCTAACAAAATGTCTAGTGCATTAAGACAGGAGGAGTGTATCCTACAGGTGGTTGTCAAGCTCACTCACCTGCGTGGAGCACACTTATGTATCGTACCGTTATGTGATGCATTGTGTGTATTTTTTACTAAAAAGATCAGTCTTTAATCTAGTTTTGAACTGAGAGTGTGTTTGAGCCTCAGACATTATCAGCAAGGCTATTCCAGAGTTTAGGAGCCATAAATGAGAAGGCTCGACCTCCTTTAGTAGACTTATATTGTCCTGTCTTTGACACTATTTATTATTGTTGCCATGTTTGTGAAGCACTTTGGTCAACTTTTGGTGTTTTAAGGTGCTATATAAATAAAGTTGACCTTGACTGGTACTACCAGAAGTCCAGAGTTTTAAGATCTTAAAAAGCGGGTTGGATTGTAGAGAGATAGAAGGTTGGTTAGATTAACAGGAGCTAGATTTTTCCTTACCTTACAGACCTGATTCTGATCATCAACTTGTTAACAGAACTGATTAGAGGACTGACATTGGGAACCACTGCTTAAACCCAATGGTAGTACTTGTAAAAGCAAACTAGAAGAGAACGGTTATCGCAGCCACGTGCTTCTAGCATAGCATCACACTGATCTTTGTTTTGGGTTTTATTTTACCTAGTGTTTGCTGTTACCTCGGGAAGAGTATCCCCAGGTGGAAATAGAGTTTGGTTTGTAGTGAGACGAGAGCGGGTTGGATTGTAGCGAGACTTGGCGTCGAATTTAGTTTGGAACTTGCTAAAATGTTGGACGAAAGATTCATGTGCAATGAACTTAACTTTCCATCTCTGCTCATTCACCTACTTTCAAAACCACCACTGCTGCCATCCACATTCCATATTTATTCTAGGCCAGCTATTCTGTCCAATCTAGGCCATCATCAGCTTCTTTTTCTGTAGAAGAGTGCACGTTTCGCAGACATAACTGTGACAGTGTCTCAAACGGTGAATCCAGCATTGCATTGAATCTCTCACCCATTGACAGAAGCAGAGGAAGGACTGCGCCAAAAATAAAATCTGCTCCACATCCACCAAATCCCAGTATAGATGACGCACCGCTTAATTTAGGCCTGCCAGGGAAAAAAAAAAAAACAAGGTCGCCCACAAAATCCGAATCGAGGACACCTTGGAATCCGTCTCTCTTCATCAATCATGCGTCCCTTTAGGTTTGGGCTTTTTTCAACTTCGGAGTCTTTTCCTGCAGCTTTAACTGGCAATTATAGGCAGTGTGAGCTCAGATCCGGCGTATGCACGAAATTCCCCTTTGATTGTGGGATATTGAGCTGGGTTTGGTCCTTCCAGGGTATTTAACCACTCATGAGGCACAAGAGGGAAAATAACTAAAGCCTCAAATCAGTAATCGTACAAAACATTAAAGAAGAGCCAACATGAAAGCAGCTCATTGTGCTATTAGCACTCTTTCCAAGCACAGCTGTCTCTGCATTTATTTTACGTGATTTAGGATTTAGGGTGGCGCAGTGGTAAGCGCTGTCGCATTACATCAAGAAGGTTGCTGGTTCGAGTCCAGACTGGGCCAGTTGGCATTTCTGTGTGGAGTTTGCATGTTCTCCCTGTGTTGGCGTGGGTTTCCTTCAGGTGCTCCGGTTTTCCCCCACAGTCCAAAGACATGCGCTATAGGGGAATTAATTAAATAAATTGTCCGTACTGTATGAGTGTGTGTGTAAATGAGTGTGTATGGGTGTTTACCAATTCTGAGTTGCGGCTTGGAGGGCTTTCAGCATGTAAAACATATGCTGGAATAGTTGGTGGTGCTGAAATAGAGACAAAGCCGAAGGAAAATTAATGAATAAATTATTTAGGATTTACACTGAAACTAATTATTGCTTAAAAATGCTGATAATAATGTTATGTATTTGGTAAGTGCTGTTTTAATTTCTAATCATAATAGTTTTAACAACTCATTTCTAATAACTGATTTCTTTTATCTGTCATGATGACAGCACATCATATTTGACTAGATATTCTTCAAGACACTAGTATTCAGCTTAAAGTGGCATTTAAAGTCTTCACTAGGGTGATTAGGGTAAAGTTAGGGCAATAAGGCAAGTCATTTGACAACAGTGGTTTGTTCTGTAGACAATTAAAATATAGTAATTTCTTAAGGGGGCTAATAATATTGACCTTAAAGAGTGTTTTATAATTTAAAATCTCTTTTTTTTACTTATTGCCAAACTAAAAGAAGGCAAATATTATAGGAAACACAGTGAAAAAATATCCCCACTCTATCAAACATCAACTAGGAAATATATGAAAATTAATCTGAAAAGTAATGAACATTTCACAGTATGTGTTTTTTTTAAATATATAATTTCAAATAAACAGCCAGTACAACATTGAATTCAACGTGACATTTTAAAGTCGAAGAAAACTCAATAAAAATTGGTTCCTAAATACATTCTTCATAGACTTTGTTTGTTAATCTGACTTCACAAATTTAATGTAATTAAATGTACAATAACAAAGCAGACAGCACAATCAATAGTATTTTCTTGCAAAACTCATTTTATCCATCTAGTGCGCAGGTGTAGACAATAGGGTTGTAATGATAGGGTGATTTTCTTGGTATGATAGTCACCTTATGGTAAATATCATGGTATAAAGTAAACAAAAATTCCTTTTTAAAACATTCATTCATTCTTTTTTTTGTTTAGTCCCTTTATTAATCCGGGGTCGCCACAACGGAATGAACCGCCAACCTATACAGTATGTGTTTTATGTAGCGGATGCCCTTCCAGCTGCAACCCATCACTGGGAAACATCCGTGTACACTCATTCACACACATACACTACGGACAATTTAGTTTATTCAATTAATTCACCTATAGCGAATGTGTTTGGATTTGTGTTGGAAACCCGGAGGAAACACACGCCAACACGGGGAGAACATGCAAACTCCACACAGAAACCAGCGACCACCTTGCTGTGAGGCTATCGTGCTACCCACTGCACCACCGTGTCGTCCCCTATTAGTAACAATGACCATTAAAGAATAAAAACTAATTCATTTGGAGTGAACAGATTCTTTATTATTACTGACTTAAACTATAATCAAAGTAAATAATGTCTTCTACAAAATTCATTCATTCATTTTCTTTTCGGCTTAGTCTCATATTTATCAGGGGTCACCATAATAGAATGAACCCCCAACTTATCCAGCATATACACATAGTAACCCTTCCAGCTGCAACCCAGTGCTGGTAAACACCCATACACACTCAGTTTGGTTCATCAATTCCCCTATAGCACATGTGTTTGGACTGTGGGGGAAACCGGAGCACCCGGAGGAAACGCACATGAACACAGGGAGAACATGCAAACTCCACACAGAAATGCCAACTGGCCCAGCCAGGACTTGAACAAGCGCCCGTTTTGCTATGAGGCGATCATGCTAACCACTAAGCCAAAAAATAATTAACAAAAATAAGTAATTAAATCTATATATTTCCCATTAAAAGCTACTTATAGCTACTTAGATAAATACATATAATACAATATTTCTAAATATAATTTAGACGGGGCAAACTGTGGCTTTTTTTTAAGGAATTAAAGGTTTTAACAAGACACCTAATTACATTTTTTTTCATAGATTCTGTATTTAATGATTCATTCAATGTATCACTTTAGCAAATATATTAAAAATAGCTTGAAATAAAAATGCTTAATATGGCTTAAATGACATTTTAAGCAATTGAACTGATTCCGTTAATTAGTTAATCATTAAAGGGCCATGAAACCCCCTCGTTTCAGCAGGGTGTTTTCACACCTCTACTTTGGAAAAAGTCAGAAAAGTGGGCGTGTCCAGCTCTGTTTAGGGGGGAGTGTCGGAGGAAGAAAAGTGGGATGGTGTGGGAGTGTCTATTTGGGCACGCGCGAGTTTCAGAGTCAAAATTCACACACACAAACACACAGGAGAAAGTGATGGTGTTTAACCTACATGGACATCTGTAGTCGAATTATTTGCCAAATTATTAAATGGTGGACTTTAACTGCAGTTTGGCTCTTTCATTCAGAGAATTCATTCATGCCCCTCGCGACAGACAAGATATTTGATTCGAGGAACTGCTCTTAGCGTGTATTTTTCATGCAATGTTTGATACCGCACGGCGAATGAGAAAAAAAACCTCCGCATTTCCTGGAAACTTAGATGCACACGGCAGGTAGCGTCAGAAAACCGCGTGTGTTATTCCGGTCATAAAAAAAAAGTTTGGTTGTGGTGCTAACGTGTTTACACTCTGTGCAATAGTTAACTTAGTTCGATACGAACAAACTGAATAAACAAAGAGCACTGGACGCTCACTTACCAAATCTGTAGAGACAGAACAATCACCAGCAACTAGAGCCGCGTCTTTATTAAGAGGAGACTACAAGCGAATCCGGATTTCAGCGTTTGCAGATGAGAACAGCTCTCAGGTAAACAATAATCCTCCTTAGACACGCAAGTTATTGTTGTCGAGCGTCGCGTACACTGTTAATCCACACGTGACTCCAGCTGCGCTCTCACAGAGAGAAAATGAAAACAAAACTTAACGGCAGCAAACTATAAAAGCAACACTTCACACTTGTTTTGCCAACACAACGTGGCGTCTCTGCCGTCTACACTCTGACAGTAATGAATATTAATGAAGTTGCACAATAGAGCGCGCTGATTGGTTTGAACCAAGCCTTACTCATGCATTAATGCATCACACTGTAAGACGTAATAAGACTCACTCTGGCACTGACGTCCAGTCTGCACGCTGGAATACACACTATTATCTCATGACCGTGACGCAGCTTCAAAAATTTGTTTCAAACCGGAAGTACGAATTTGCTTGAAATAACGCAAAAACAACCAATTTACACTTTTTAGTGAAATATAGGTGTCCTAATAGTGTTTTTAGCAGTGTGGGACACATATACGACTGTCGACAGCTCAAAAAATGTGTTTTGGTGTTTCGTGACCCTTTAATAAGCAGAGATGTCTTTCCGAGCGCTGGAAAATTATCTATGTTCAATTCATTCACTCATTAATTTATTCATTCATTCATTTTCCTTCAGTTTAGTCCCTTATTCTTCAGGGTCACCACAGCGGAATGAACCGCGGAATGAACCGCCAGCTATTCCAGCATATGTTTTTTTATGGAGACAGATAAGACTCATAAGTAATTCACGCAAAAGACACGATGTACACATGCGTAGCCAAATTCACGTGCATAAAACCAAATTCACGTGCGTAAAATATTTATTTATTTTCACAAAAAAATTTCACATGCACAAAATAAAAATACATTTTCATAAAATACGTTTCACAAATGCAAAACACCATTTGCAAATGTATAGGAGTGTACCGTAGTGGTCTAGTGGTCAGTACGTTGAGTTACCATGCTGTCGACCCGTGTTCATTCCTTACCTGAGTTAATGTTTTTTTTTTTTTTTCATTTTTATTGTTAAGACATACAAAACTGTAAGGTTGTTGAACATTTGAAGTTCTAAAGCAGCTGTTTTCTTGAAAAAGACGTGATAGTGTCATTAGAAACTGAATTGGAAATTATCTTATTTTAATATAGTCTGTCGTGAACTGAGGTGGGCCGGTCAAAGGCTTGAAACTCCAGGGCTGAAAAGGAGTCCCACTCCGGCCCTGGTTATATCCAATGAATGTAAACAAGCTGCTGTTGTGCTTTAGTAATATAATATGTAAAATAACAGAACATTCAAACTCCACACAGAAACGCCAACTGGCCCAGCTGGTATTCGAACCAGCGACCTTCTTGCTGTGAAGTGACAGTTCTAACCACTGAGCCACCGTGTCCCCCCACAGTTAAGAGTTATTATATATAAACCTAGTTAACCTCCAGTAATTTAGCATATAGCTGATGTGCTGATCAGTGAACTTTCACTTGCTAACTAGGATTTGCAACACAGACACTCCATTTAATGTATTGCCTTTTCTCAAGTACACTTGCTTTCTGCTCTCTTTTAAAAAGCATGTGTGTTGTGACAAATGCAGAGCTGTTCTGAGGCCTCTTATATGTGTTTTCTATTTCTATATTAAAGATTGACCTCTGTCTCTATCCGTGTCATCTACAGTATAACCACATAAAAAAATCAGGCCTTTAAAAATAGAAATCAGAGCTCAGTTTTCCAGTCCATCCAAACACGCCGCACACTTCTTTTTGTGGACATCAAAAGCAGCCTGCGTGTTTCCAGTGTTTCCATTTTCAATCTCAGGCTGCTGCCAAAATCAAAAACTGGAGCACAGAATAAACCGATCCAAAAGTGTCCCGCTCTGACGGAGCAGCTGTTAGTAGCATTAATGCTGAGGAGTCACGGAGTGCACATGAGGAGAGATGTTTAAACACATTCCCGTCATCATCACTGGCAAAATTACTCTCAACTGCCAAATAAGTATTTTGATCATCCAATAGAACTTTACTTTTGGCCAATGTGGACTTTTTTTTTACCTCTGCGAATATGTCATTATTATTATTCACCTTACTCTCCGTCGACGAGCGGGCGCTGCCATTTGAATCTTTTTGGCTCGAGACTTCTGGTCTCATTCACTTCCATTCATTTTTTGACGTTAAAAACTGCTCGTTACGCTGTTTGATGTTGCAATTTGTTATTTCCTTATTTTATTATTTTACTTGGTCTGTATCATCATGCAAACATTTGTTTGTAGAGCAAGTACATTGACCATTTTCTGCCGTTTATTATTCCTAGTCATTTCTCCCATAGTCGACTGAATCGGAAGTTCTAAGACAATCGCGAAAACAGGCGCACTTCCGCATTTTAGAATAAGGTCAATAGCAAATTTGTGTATGTACTAGGGCCGCACAATATATCGTTTCAGCATCGATATCAAAATGTGAACATCTGCAATACTCGCTTCGCAGGATCTGCAATGTCGAACATTTATTATAATTGACCAGATCCAATTAGCTGACAGGCAGCGCTCATCACCAGGCTAATAGCATCCCTACAGTGAAGCATGGTGGTGTTGGCATCATGCTGTGGGAAGTGTTTCAGCAGCAGGAACTGGAAGACTAGTCAGGATAGAGGGAAAGATGAATGCAGTAATGTACAGAGACATCCTGAATGAAGACCTGCTTCAGAGTGCTCTTAACCTCAGACTGGGGCGACTGTTCATCTTCCAGCTGGACAATGACCCAAAGCACACTGCCAAAATATCAATGGAGTGGCTTCACAACAACTCGGTGAATGTGCTTGAGTGGCCCATCCAGAGCCCAGACCTAAATCCTCGTGAACATCTCTGGAGAGATATGAAAATGGCTGTACTCCGTTGCTTCCCATCCAACCTGATAGAGCTTGAGAGGCATCATATTGAAAAAGACTTGAGGCTTAAATTAAATAAGGCTGTATAAAAAATAAAGGCCGCCGAGTGTGACGTGGCTGGGATGAGAATCAGCACCTCCAAGTCCGAGGCCATGGTGCTCCACCGGAAAAATGTGATTCGCCATCTCCAGGTTGGAGGAAAGTCCTTACCCCAGGTGGAGGAGTTTAAGTATCTCAGGGTTTTGTTCCCGAGGGAGGGAAGGATGGAGCGTGAGATTGACCGGTGGATTGGTGCAGCGGCAGCAGTAATGCAGTCGATGTACCGGTCTGTTGTGGTGAAGAAGGAGCTGAGCTGAAAGGCAAAGCTCTCGATTTACCGGTCAATCTACGTTCCTACTCTCACCTATGGTCATGAGCTTTGGATCATGACCGAAAGGACATGATCTCAGATACAAGTGGCCGAAATGAGTTTCCTTCGAAGGGTGGCAGGGTGCACTCTTGGATAGGGTGAGGAGCTCTGACACCCGGGAGGGGCTCGGAGTAGAGTCACTGCTCCTCCACATCCAGAGAAGTCAGCTGAGGTGGCTTGGGCATCTGTTTCGGATGTCTCCTGGACGCCTACCTAGGGAGGTGTTCCAGGTATGTCCCACCGGGAGGCGGCCCCGGGGAAGACCCAGGACACGCTGTAGGGACTATGTCTCTCAGCTGGCCTGGGAACGCCTCGGGATCCCCCCGGAGTAGATAGAGGAAGTGTCTGGGGAGAGGGAAGTCTGGGGTTCTCTCCTAAGACTGCTGCCCCCGCGACCCGGCCCTGGAAAAGTGGCAGAAGATGAATGAATGAATGAATGCTGTATAAAAAAATGTGGAAAATTGAAGCATTATGAATACTTTCCGGATGCACTGTATATATACTAAAATGTAGTAAGTGTGATTGTAAAGTAGGCTACTTGGTCAAAATATGCTGAAGTGATTGACTTGTTCTGCTACTATTGATTATTTCCACGTGTCGGAATAATACTAAACTAATTGCTTTAATGTTGTGGATCTGTCCACCTCTTTAAAAGCATCCACTGCATTTTTAGCCAGTCATCATCAGTTATGTGGTTGTCCCACCCTTACACACACACACCAATCATCATCAGTGCCAAACCTACACACAAGAAAGCAGGCAAAAAGGCCATTATTCTCATCACTGGTCATATTATATTATTTATTCTATTATTACATTGTAGTCATATTTGAGGGAATTGTGAATTAAAATGTTAAAAATAATGCTGAATCGTTGACATACTTTCGTACTTTCACCTTAAGCTCCGTGACCTGAACTGATGTCAGAAGATAGATGTCACTAATTTCGTCTGCTCCATTTAGGACTGATTTGACAAGATAGCAGTCAGAATGTGGCTTAAAATAACCGCGGGACATTTGCTTGTTGAGCTGTTGTTGATGTCAGATAACGCTGGTGTGAAGGAGTCTGGGATTTGAGACGAGTTATTCCTGTCTGTGAGCTGCAGGCCAGAGAGCAGCAAATAACACAAGCAGAGAGAGACTCAATCTGAATATCCCTTTCTGCTCACTAATCAAATCTGAGTGCTCTTTATGTGCGTGCTTATATGTACTATGTGTATAGATATGCACTTTGATGTCTATCTATCAATTTATCTGTCTATCTGTGTATTATTTACCTGTCTGTCTGTCTGTCTGTCTATATTACCTTACTTACCATACTTACTTACCATACTATACTAACTATAGTAAATACTGTGTAATTTTAGTCTACATACACAGACAAGTCTTTTCACCTTATCCATGTTTTAGGAACAACAAATAATAATTTGACTTTTATTTGATCATCTTTTGATCCATCCACCCACCCATCCAGCCGTCCATTCATCCATTCATTGGTTCCATCTATTCATCCATCCATTAATTACATTCATTGGTTCCATCCATCCACCCATCTATCCATTGGTTCCATCTATTTATTCATTCAATCATCCATCCATTGGTTCCATCCATCCATCTATTCATCCATATATCCATTGGTTCCATCCATCCATCCATCCATCCATTGGTTCCATCTATTTATTTATCCATCCATCCATCCATCCATCCATCCATCCATCCATCCATCCATCCATCCATCCATCCATCCATTGGTTCAATCTATTTATTTTTTCATCCATCCATCTATTGGTTCCATTTATCCTTCTATCCATCCATTGGTTCCATCCATCCATCAATCCATTGATTCCCTTCATTGGTTCCATCCATCCATGAGTTGGTTCCATCCCCCCATCCATCCATCCATCCATCCATCCATCCATTCATCCATTGGTACCCTTCATTGGTTTCATCCATCCATGCGTTGGTTCCATCCACCTATCCACCCATCCATCCATCCATCCATCTATTTATCCATCCATTGGTTACTTTTATCCATCCATCCATCCACTGGTTCTATCTATCCATTAATTCCTCCATCCATCCATTGGTTCTATTCATTGGTTCCATCCATCTATCCAACCATCCATCCATCCATCCATCCATCCACTCATTAGTCCCATCCATCCATCCACTCCATCCATCCATCCATCTATCCATGGGTTCCATTCATTGGCTCCATCCATCCATTAGTTCCATCTATCTATTCATGATTCCATCTTTCCATCCATCCATATATCCATCCGTTGGTTCCATCCATCCATTCATCCATCCATCTATTGGTTCCATCTATCCATCTATCTATCCATTGGTTCCATCCATCCATCCATCCATTGGTTCCCTTCATTGGTTCCATCCACCCATCCATCCATCCATCCATCCATCCATCCATCCATCCATCCATCCATCCATTGGTTCCTTCTATCCATCCACCAATCCATTGGTTATATCTATCCATTAATTCATCCATCCATCCATCCATCTATCCATCCATTGGTTCTATTCATTGGTTCCATCCATCCATCCATCCATCCATCCACCCATCCATCCACTCATTAGTCCCATCTATCCATCCATCTATTCATGGGTTCCATTCATTGGCTCCATCCATCCATTAGTTCCATCTATCCATCCATCCATCCATCCATCCATCCATCCATCCATCCATCCATCCATCGGTTCCATCTTTCCATCCATCCATTTATCCATCTACTGGTTCCATCCATCTGGCAGTCCATCCATCCATCCATCCATCCATCCATCCATCCATCCATCCACTCATTAGTCCCATCTATCCATGGGTTCCATTCATTGGCTCCATCCATCCATTTGTTCCATCTATCTATTCATGCATCCATCCATCCATCCATCAATCCATCCATTGGTTCCATCCATCCATCCATCCATCCATCCATCCATCCATCCATCCATCAAATTATTAAATTAGTTTAAGTATCTCGGATACTTAATTTTGTTAAGTATTTTGTTCCCGAGTGAGGGAAGGAGGGAACGTGAGATTGACAGGCAGATTGGTGCAGCGGCAGCAAAAACGCAATCGATGTACCGGTCCATTGTGGTGAAGAAGGAGCTGAGCCGAAAGACAAAGCTCTCGATTTACCGGTTAATCTGCGTTCCTACTCTCACCTATGGTCATGAGCTTTGGATAAGTTGGAGTTCCAACTTAAAAAACACTTTACCATTTTTTACCAAGGTTTTCTTAAACTTACAACTTCACAGTTATTTTAACAAAGTCTTACAGTAATCACTTAATATAACATGCACATCTTTAAGTGTGTAGCAAAAAGACTTGAATACAACAGTCAGAAGAAAGTCTTTGTGCTTGTCAGTGTTGTGTTATGTAAGGCAGATGATAAGAGCAGCACAGATATCAGAGTCTCTGCTGCAGGGTCAGAAGGGTCATCTCCTCCCTCGCTCTGTTGTACCAAGCTCAGTTTTCAGAGTAGAAATAGGCCTCCACCAGCTCTGTCATCGCATGCCACTAACAGGTGTGCTCTCGAAAAGATGCCTCAAGAGCATTACACAATATCACAAGAACCCCAGAATAGCAGAGCTGTGCAGGTGTGCGGATCTGAAGCACACAACACTTCCTCAATCTAGAGAATAACTCTGCTGCCAGTTATTCATTATAGCTGTTTCTCAATATGCATTATTAAAGTCTGTATAAGCCAGAAGCTGTGACCAGTTCCTATTTTTCGTGTTGTGATGCAGTGTAATGAGAAATGAGAACACAGCGAGTGAGGCTTGTTTTTTGTACTGCGAGCTGATTGAATGTAGAAAAGTAGGCATTTCATTTATTACAGCCTAACAGGCTCCTCCTCCTTACCGTTTCTGTAGGTTGCCAAAGCTGACAGCTGGAAGGGCGTGGTTAAGTATGTTAGCCACGCCCAATATCTCAGACAGACCTAATCAGGGGCTGCGTCCGAAATGCCCACTACTCAGTATGTACTGCATTTGAATTTAAACGTACTACTCGGCCGTTAGAAAAGTACGTTCTATATAGTATGAATGTTAAAAGTATGAATGGAATTCGGACGTACAACATCCGCCATTTTGTCATGGTCGCATGACCTACCTTCGTCAGTTGTGTCGCTTCACACGCATTCATGAATTCTCTCACGGGGCTTCATGGGATAGAGTAGCGTGCATGGGATGCGCACTTCAGAATCTCGCCGGAAGTATTAAATCATCTGGGTACTTCTCGCATACTGGTTTTCGATTTCTATGAATTCGGACATACTACTAAGCTCGCATACAGGTTTTAGCCTACTAAATAGTATGGAAGTATGCAGTTTCGGACGCAACCCGAGAAATGAATTGAAAACAAACAGGAAGTGCATTTTCAGGTTTCAATTAAAGATTACAAAAGCAAACATATTATTTTGAGAAAGCCAACATGCTGTTATCCGATTCAAACATATTATTATTATTTTTCATACACAAGAAGTTTCAACTCTATCTCCTCCTAGGGATTTTAAGCTATGACCACTAAACCTGGGCCAGACCTTAAGACTAGTCTGACTTGAGTTGCTTTATCTTTTCCAACTGGTCCAATTTTTGGTTTTCAGAAAACTGAGCCGCAAACTCCCATAGACTTAACATTGGACCAAATTTTGATGCATTATTACTCTGAAAAAAAAATTCTTAAAAGCATGTGATCTTCGACATTTAAAGAGGCAGTCAAGCTGTGTTAAACTAGAAATTAAACTGGTGTGCAAAGTATACCCCTGGGGTGCAAGAGCATTCCAAATTTGCCCATTGATTTACAATGATGAAGAAATTCATAGGCTCCATCTAAAGTTGCATACTACTCGATTATGTACTACATTTGATTTTGAATTTACACATTTTTGATGCAACAATTTACAAAATTTTTGATTTTGAATTGATTTTGAATTTTCCTGTACACAGGAAAAGTACATTCTATTTAGTATGAATTAGTGTAATATGAATGGAATTTAGACTTACCACATCCATAGACTGCCATTATAAAGATCTGCCATTAAGGCTCGGTTGACTCATGCTAGCAAAAGTGACTTGTATGTTACACATGCTAGCTGTGATTCGGCATAACATGCTTGTAATACTAAGTATTAAGCTTTGGGCTTTGGTCAGACATGTAAATGAGCCTAGCAACCACCTAGCAATGATTCAGAAACAGAGCGTTAGCGGGAAATGGAAAATTTCAGTACCGATTGGTACTGAATATTTTTGACAACACCACAACAGAGGAATGTCAGAAGTCTAATTTGAAACTGGGATATTAAAGATTAGTTACCGTTAGCCTAAAACAGCATGACTATTTATTTGTGTGTATGTGTGTGAATCTTATAATCCTCACATTGTGTGGATCAAATGTCCCCACAAGTATAGCAATACCAGTCAATTTTGACCTTGTGGTGACATTTGTGGGGTCCCCATGAGGAAAAGGGCTCATGAATCACACGGGGTGAAGATATTTAAAAATGTAAAAGTGCAGATTGTTTGGACAGAATATACAGTATGTACAGTAGAAACACAATTATAGCTATAAGAAGTCCCCATAAAGATAGCTGTAGAAGTGTGTGTGTTTTGGAGAAGGGGGGTGTCATTGGGTCTGGATGAGTGTTTGTGTGTGTTGAAGGGTGGTGCCATTGGGTCTCTCTGTGTGTGTATGTGTGTTGGAGAAGGGTGGTGTCGTTGGGTCTCTGTGTGTGTGGTTGGCTCTGGATGGGTTTTGCTCTAGTAAGCGTCCGGGCGTTCTGCCAGTGATGCAGTGGAAGAGGAGAAGCAGAGCAGAGTGAGAGAATCCCTGTGTGCCGCTCAGAGTCTGCAGCTGCTTCTGGAAAATTCTGCACTCTGTCCCAGTATTCCTGACACGCACTACACCAGCGGCAGAGCTGCTGTCCTTAACTGTCCTGCCACACACACTCACACACGCACGTTTTCAGACACACACCAGGGAATCAGTGCACAGATTAATCCTTCAGTCCTTCAGGCAGGGAAATTTTACCTTCAAAATAAACTACAATCTAATAAGAATGCGTGCTGTTGTTTTTCAGATTTAAATGAAAATGTCATAGCTTTAAAAAGAAACATATGAACATTTATTTGTATAAACACATGTATTATTATCTTTAAATCAAATTACAAAAAATGATTGGCCGCTTGTGTGAGGTGTTTCTAACGCAGTGTCTGTGGTGACAGGACAGTAAATCTGACATTATTCTCTTCTCTGGCTGTCGTTATCAGTCTCACACTATTGTTTTCTTTTTCTGAAAGTCTTGAGAACAGCATCGTGGAGCTTGTCTTTTAATATTTCAGCTAATAGGATTGTAAAATTATGATTTGTTGTACTCTCCTATTCACTGCGCTCTGAGTTTACCAACTTCTGCTGCTGAGAAACACACAAATGTAAAAAGAGTCTATTGCTTCAGTTTGATCCATTAATCCTTTCCTTTTTTATCCATCCCTTCATCCGTCTATATTTTGAGTCATCCATTCATTCATCGATAGTTGTATTTTTTTAATCCATTGTAGTAATTTTCTATCAATCATTTATTGTTTGGTTCATCCAACTTTAAATCCATCAGTCCATCTATTGGTTGCATTGGTTCATTTCATTGCTTTCATTCATTCATCCATCCATCAATCCATCTATAAATCCATTGGTTCCATTTATTGGTTCCATCCATCAATTCATTGGTTCCATCTATCCATCCACCCATTGGTTCCATTCATCCATAGCTTCCATCCATCCATCCATCCATCCATCCATCCATCCATCCATCCATCCATCCATCCATCCATTTGTTCCATCTAGTCATCCATCCATCCATGCATCCACCCATTCATCTATTAATTCCGTTTATTGGTTCCATCCATCCATCCATCCATCCATCCATCCCTCAATTGAATCCATCCATCCATCCATCCATCCATCCATCCATCCATCTATCTATTGGTTTCATTCATTGGTTCCATCCATTTATTCATCCTTTCATCCTTCTTTCCACTGGTTCCGTCCATCCATTTTTTTACCCATCCATCCATTGGTTCCATCCATCAATCCATCCATCCGTCTATTCACCCATTCATCCATTAATTGGTTCCATCCATCCATCCATTCATTGGTTCCATTCATTGGTTCTATCCATCCATTCATTAGTTCCATCCATCCATCCATCCATTGGTTCCATTCTATGGTTCCAACTTCCAACTATCCATTCATCCATTAATCCATCCATCTATTTGTTCCATCCATCCATTCATTGGTTCCACCCATCCATCCATCCATCCATCCATCCATCCATTCATCCATTGGTTCCATTCTATGGTTCCAACTATCCATTCATCCATTAATCCATCCATTCATTGGTTCCATCCATCTATTGGTTCCATCCATCCATTCATTGGTTCCATCCATCCATCCATCCATCCATCCACTGGTTCCATTCATTGGTTCCATCCATCCATTCATTGGTTCCATCCCTCCATCCATCCATCCATTGGTTCCATTCTATGGTTCCAACTATCCATTCATTCCATCCATTGGTTCCATCCATCCATTCATTGGTTCCATCCATCCATCCATCCATCCATCCATCCATCCATCCATCCATCCATCCATTCTATGGTTCCAACTATCCATTCATCCATTTATCCATCCATTCATTGGTTCCATCAATCTATTGGTTCCATCCATCCATTCATTGGTTCCATCCATCCACCCATCCATCCACCCATCCATCCATCCATCCATCCATCCATCCATCCATTTTATGGTTCCATCTATCCATTTATCCATCAATCTGTCCATTCATTGGTTCCATCCATCTATTTATCCATTAGTTCAATTCATTGGTTCCATCCATCCATCCATCCATCCATCCATCCATCCATCCATCCATCCATCCACCCAGCCCATAATCCATCTTCATTATAGATTTAGGTTTTATAACCTTTTTTATGAGGCAAATTATTCCGAATTTCATGAGATTCTCATTGTTTTTTTTTTGTCTCTGCTTTATTTAAATGCAATATATTATAATTATTATTACAATACAGAAAACAATCATTATTATAAAAAGTCCAAATGGGACTTTAGGATCTTTTTGGTGTAATGTAGCTGTGCCATGTTCTCAGAGGTGATCTTCTTGGTTACTGATCTCCACGAAGTGCTGTACAGATGGACATACGGCTGCGGTTATTCATAGTTCTCCTGTGGCTCTGACACCTGACACGTCCAGCCGCTCAGCTCGCTCTGCGTTTACCGGATTGATAAAAATACACGGAGCCATTTTTAACTGATGGATGTGTCCCCTGTGCTGTTATTTAAGTCAGATGTTTAAGGGGTCCTGATGGAGTTCATGTTTACAGCACTCAGATTATTTATATACGTGCAGCATGGACACTTTTAGTCTAGTGATGCTCTTTAACCTTTGACAAACTAGTTGACTGATCTGTTATAAAAGCTGTTTATATATTCTTATTTTTCAATGACATCCCTTCCATTCCATTGGTAGTTTCATCTATCCATTTGTTCATTCTCATTTTCATCTATCTGTTTATCCTTGTATTGTTTTCATCTGTCTGTCTATCTGTAGCTCCATCCATCCATCCATCTATCCATCCATCCATATTTTACTATCCATTTATGTTTGTTGGTTTCATCCATCCATCTAGCCATCATCCATATTTTACTATACATTATCTATTCATTCCAGCCATCCAGCTATTTATTTTATCCATCTGTTAATTTCATCCATCCCTCAATTTATTCATTCATCCATCCATCCATTGATTTTAACCATCCATTTAAACCAAACCATCCATCACTCTATTGGTTTCATTCATCCATTTATTGGTTTCATCAATCCATTCATCTATTGGTTTCATCCATCCATCGGTTGATTCCTCAATTGATCCATTATTTAATCCTTCCGTTCATTGGTTTCATCCATCCACCTATCTATTGGGTTCATTCAATCATCTATTCATTGGTTTTATTTATCCATTCATCCATTGGTTTCATCTATCCGTCTATCAACTGGTTTTATCTATCTATCTATCAATTGATTTCATCCATCCATTCACTGGTTTCAGTCATTCATTCATCCAGTGGTTTAATCTATCCATCTATCCATCCATCCACTTATTGTTTCATTCATGCATTAATTGATTTCATCCATCCATTTATTGTTTTCATCCATCCATCCATCCATCCATCCATCCATCCATCCATGGTTTCATCCATCCATCCATTGGTTTCATCCATCCATCCAGCCATCCATCCATCCATCCATCCATCCATCCTTTCATCCATCCATTGGTTTCATCCATCCATCCATCCATCCATCCATCCATCCATCTATCTATTGTTTTTATCTATCTAATCAATTGATTTCATCCATTCATCCACCGGTTTCAGTCATCCATTCAAGTGGTTTCATCTATCCATCTATCCCTCCATCCAGGTATTGTTTCATTCATACACCTATTGATTTCATTTATCAATTCATTTGTTTTATCCATCCATCCATTTATTGGTTTGATCTGTCCATCCATCCATCCATCGATTTCATCTATTCATCCATCCGCCCATTCAATGGTTTCATCCATCCATCAATTTGATCTGTCCATCCATCCATCCATCCATACATCCATCCATTGATTTCATCCATCCATCCATCCATTGGTTTCATTCATCCATCCATCCATCGATTTCATCTATCCATCCATTGATTTCATCCATCTACTGGTTTTATTCGTCCATCCATCAATTGAATTCATCAATTCATTGGTTTCGTCCTTCCTTTAGTTTCCATCCATCCATTGGTTTCCATCCATCCTTCCATCCATTGGTTTCATTCATCCTTCCATGCATAGATTTCATTCATCCATCCATCCATTGGATTCATCCATCCGTCTGTCCATTCATCTCTAGATTTTTCTATCCATACATCCATCCATCTCTAGATTTGTCTCTCCATCCATCTGTCTATTTTTTTTATTCATCTGTCAATATTTTAGATGGACGGACAAACCAATAAATTACTATTTAATGAAAACAATAGAAGGATAAATATCTTTGTCTTTCATCTGTCTTTCATCTGTCCATTCATTCTTTATTTGTTTCCATCCATCTGTCCGTCCATCCAGTAAAATGACTCATCCTAACACTTTGCAAAACTGACCGTCCATTTCTGATGCTGCGGGTCCTTTAAATGAACTGTAGAGCAGTGATTTATTGCGTATCTCCAGCGTTCTCCAGCTGTCCACATGACTGCAGAACATGAGGTCACATCCAGGTTCATCTGAGGGAGAAACTCTAGAAGCAGCTCCATGCCAGCTTATCTGCGGCGGTAACTGCGGTATTTTCCAGCAACAGCTGCTGCAATGTCTTAACTTGCCAAGAGACGCGGATAAAACTGCTGATGCGGCCCGATATTTTAAGGCCCGAGGCGGAGGACGGAGAACATGAGGGCAGTGTGAGGCTGTTGGCCCTGAGATGCTCCTAATAACTGCAGGATTACCAGATCTGCGTGTCTCCATTTGGCATTCTTCGAGAGGTGGGAATACTTTCCATGTTAGGGTCTGAGAGATGGATTGGCGTGCTGGAAAACTGACACCATGGCAGGAATAAGAGATCAACATTGTGTCATGGATGCCAAGAAAGGTTCTTGAGCCCCTAATAAAATAAAAGATTAGTTTCTAACTAGAGTTGGATATTAGGGATGTACTGTGCTAGAAAATATGAAACTAGATTATTTTATTCATTTTCTTGTCAGCTTAGTACCTTTATTTATCTGGGGTCGCCACAGCGGAATGAACCGCCAACTTATCAAGCTCGTTTTTACACAGCGGATGCCCTTCCAGCCGCAACCCATCGCTGGGAAACATCCACACACACACACTCAAACACTACGCACAGTTTTTTAGCCTACCCAATTCACCTGTACCGCATGTCTTTGGACTGTGGGGGGAAACCAGAGCACCCGGAGGAAACCCACGTGAACGCAGGGAGAACATGCAAACTCCACACAGAAACGGCAACTGAGATGAGGATCGAACCGAGTTCAGATGCAAAAGACGCTAAACGCCACTTCTGCCAAAAATGAGCTAATGACATTGAGTGAATGCTAGTACATGTTAAACAAATAGATTTGCTTCTAATCATCTAAATCCCGGCGTCAGCACATTCAGAAATAACAGTTTGTTGGCAAAATCCTCTAAACGCCATATGCCTTTGGCAGGAAAAGCTGACAAATGCCAAAAACAAATCAGAGGGCGCGAATTGAATTATACGTTTTCAGTGTAGCAGAGCGCTGATACGCCGACTTTTATGAGGAGACATATTCTGATTTCGATTTCGATTTTAAAAGACGGAGTTTGATGAACTGGATGAGCCTGTCCAACTGTCAGTGAATGGCAAATGAAAATGTCCCGTACCTCAAAACTGCATTATAAGAAAAAGAAAACACACTGTACAGTCAGAAGTCGAACATGCATTCATGACATGTTTTTGCGCAGCGACGCTACTTTGAACAAGTCTGATTTACTATACCATGGCTCAACAATAAGGAATGCCCGATGGCCCGGGGCCAGCGTGTGAGATGCTCGGGACAGTAGACAGGATCGTTACTGGCCCGATTGGGCCACTGATGCGCTGTCACTAAAGTTGCCTGTAACTATTAGTCAATTGCGTACAGTCAGAATCGAGAAACCGTTTGTGTTGTTAAGCCTTCAAATGCTACCTTCTCGGTTCCTCTTATCTGATTGGATGCATGGAGCATGTTATTTTTTTTCGTAACAACCAGTACAGCGAAGAGACAGCAACATGGCGGCAACATCAAGTGATGATGCTAAAGGAAAACATTTGTTTCAACTGTCTTGGTAGCAGACATTTACTAGAGTATACCACGATCAAAAAAAATGAAGTGATGTTTGACTTGTCAGTTTGGCAGGTCAGCCATCTTTTGTTTTGCAATAAAAAACCTGCACATTTTGCTAATTTTGTTTGCATAAAACTTTGAATTTTGCTCATTATACATTTATTAACATTTTTTCTTATAATTAAATTCTAGATTTACAAACATTTTGACACTTTTTTTAATCTGTGGCTAAGAAATAGCTATTAACTTTTTTTTTTTTTTTGGTA
Organism: Danio rerio; assembly: GCF_052040795.2. Classification (NCBI taxonomy): domain Eukaryota; kingdom Metazoa; phylum Chordata; class Actinopteri; order Cypriniformes; family Danionidae; genus Danio; species Danio rerio. Next base: position 52,263,262 of record NC_141033.1, on the reverse strand, counting down.
GGGTCAGTGAAAATATTGGCAGGGCAAGTAAAAATCTGAACCACTGGTCCGATCAGGCCAGTAGAAAAAAATCCTTAGCGTTGAACCCTGCTATACATTAAACAGCAACATTTCACGTAAGACAGAGTTATGATACCGTTCTATTATCTCACGTAGATGCTCTGAGGATAAACAGGAGACCGAGACCTTATGGCTAAGTATTAATGTCAGTTTTAAAGGGCACCTAGGCTACCCCTTTTTCCAGATTTAAGAGAAGTCTTTTGTGTCTCCAGAAGGTGTCTGTAAAGTTTCAGCTCAAAACACCCATCAGATTATTTATTAGCTTTCTGAACTTTGTTTTATAGCTCTTAACAGCTTGTTGCTGTTTTTGTGTTCTGGGTCTTCGAGGCTAGTCCTCCCTGCCCACCGTTCCCACGTGCCTTTCAGCGTGCCTTAATCTCCGCCCTCGGCTGCCTCAGGATGATCTCACGTAACGTTTGTGAGAAATTCTACAGTAAGAACTTTAACAATGAGTATTAGATGCATTTGCGCGTTGAGTTTGCACTGTTTTGCATGCATATGTGACAGGATACAGGTTAATCTCCACTGCTGTATTGATATCTGTTATGTTAATGTACAAAATAAACCTGATTTAACTTCCACAAACCGGGATTGAAGCGTCTTCTTTTATCCGCTTGTTAAGTGTTACGTCACGCGAAGCGGCTTCCAGGTCCAATTACTCTATTCAGCTGTATGGGGAGACTCATGAAATGGTAATAATAAACGTTTACAAAGTGATTTAATACTTACAAAAATCACGATCACAATATATATGTCCATGCCTAATATCCAATGGCCAGAAAGGGATTAATTTTTTTTTAAATTGTTAAAATTGTGGTATTTGTGATGCAGCAAGCCCAGAGATTGTTGTGTACACTATGACTTTATATAAAAATGAACTTTAATGTGTGATATGAATTAAAAGTGATCATAAACAAATAATTTCTCAACTCAAATGAGTGGCGGCTTGGACCCGGTAACAGTATTACGTACGTCACAAAACACATCATCACTTTACAAGCGGATAATTATTCTGACACGCGGCTGTACTAATGAAGTGAAACGCTGTACTTCATTACACACGTGCACTGTTTTAAAACGTTTTAAACTCACTCTTGATCACATTTGATGATGATTGATGATTCTAGCACACTGAACAGGTTTTTGATTCCTGGTTGCTTTGCACACGTCCTGTCTTGTTGATATGATTATACGCATCACTACGGAGAACTGTTAATACGCAACTGTCAATCAATATTGGTGGGCGGGGGGACCGCACTCCTACGTCAAGTTGCGGTCGGCCTGAAAACCGTTGGTCCACCGTTTTTAATTTTGTTAAATTGAAAAAAAAAGGACTTGGTGTGATGACAGTCAATATGACAGTCTATACACTATACCTACACACATGTCTGTCCAAACAGCTTCAAAAGTACATTTTTCTCCATAGGTGCCCTTTTATGTAGTTGATTAATGCACTTGACAGACTTCATTCCTTAATTTTCCTTCTGCTTTTTCCCTGGTTTATCCAGCGGAATGAACCGCCACTTACTTGACAGATTTATATATTTTTAATTTGAGGTGTTTTTATGTTTGGTAAAATCATTTCTAATTGCATCTTTAGTGATTTTCAGGTAATTACACCATCAATAGGTGGATTTAGAGGTTTTTGCAAAAAAAAAAAAAAAAAAAGCAGATGTGGATTTAGGTAAAGAAAAAGAAAATCTACACTGTTAAAAACCAAAGAATTGTCTAATGTGACATTTATGAAAAAAGTTATTTTATTTACCTGCTAATAACCTCATCATTACATATAAAATTAAACTTCTGAACCTAATTATAGGAGCCTGATAAAAAATGCTCAATTACAAGAAAAGAGATCTGATGGATTAAGAGGGTTTTCTAAACTCTTCATTTGTAAATATGCATTGTGTGTGTGTGTGTGTGTGTGTGTGTGTTGCCTATGTTTCTATTTACATTTTGAATATTGTATGTTTAAAATGTATATTTAAATACACAGACCTACAACATAAAAATAAGACATTGCAAATATTTATCCATGTTTAATTTTACCTGATATACGTTGTATCCAAGTTTCAGGAACAACACATAAGTTGACTTCTAGTTGATCATTTGGTATCAGAAGTATCTTATATGAAAGGCAAAGGCCTGTAGATTTTGCTTATTTGAGCACAATAAAATATGATCATGTCTTGATTTTGAATGATTTCATTAGTACAGTAAGGTCTGACTCTGCTTAGACTAAAGTGACGCTCCAGGGTCAGACGAGTCTTCGCTGAGGGCAGCTTCCAGCCTCCACTGCTGAGACTGCAGCTCTGCAAAAGACTTTTGGCCAGCAGAGAAATTAAAAAGGTCGTGCCGAACTGATTCTGGTTCTCTCAAGGTTTTTTTTCTTTACTCCCATCAGGTGAAGTTTTTTTCCCTCTCCGCTGTCGCCACTGGCTTGCATGGTTCAGGATCTGAAATGCTACTCATCGATGGATTTGCTCTTCAGTGTTTGGACTCTCAGTAATGACTTCAAACCACACTGAACTGAGCTAAACTGAACTGAACTTAAACACTAAAGCACTGTTCCAGTTACTATGACCATTTATATGAAGCTGCTTGGACACAATCTACATTGTAAAAGCGCTGTACAAATAAAGCTGAATTGAATTGAATTGAACAAAAGTCTTGTGACTGAACAGTAATAATGTCCAGTATAGAATATAAAGTCCTGCTGCAGTGGAGACAGAATGAATATTGTGTCTGACTCCATCATGAGCTTGGAGGACTACATCCATACATCTCTGACATGACTCAAACCACTGATTAATAAAGTCATCTGGAATGAAGAAGAAAGCGTTCCTGCAGGACTCCCAGAGCTCATCAAGAGTCTTTGTGTTCATCTTCAATGCCTCCTCCATCATCTTACCCCAGACATGCTCAATAATCTTCATATCTGATGACTGGGCTGGCCAATCCTGGAGCAGCTTGACCTTCTTTGCTTTTAGGAGCTTTGATGTGGAGGCTGAAGTATGAGAAGGAGCGCTATCCTGCTGGAGAATTGTCCCTCTCCTGTGGTTTGTAATGTAATGGGCAGCACAAATGTCTTGATACCTCAGGCTGTTGATGTTGATCATCCACTCTGCAGATCTCTTGCATTCCCCCATACTGAATGTAATCCCAAACCATGATTTTTCCTTCACCAAACTTGATGATTGGGATGCAGATCAACAGATGATTCATGGGAAAAATCCAGCTTCTGCCACTTTTCCAAATGATCAAGTAGAAGTCACGTTATTATCTTGACTTTTATCAGGTTGTATATATTTAAAAAGCACACGACTGAGTTGAATTCTGAAATCTAGGATGTTTAATCAATATGCAGTCGATGTGTGCAAAATTGTGTCATTATATAGTAACAGAAACAGATATTTTATTAACATTCAACGCTGTTAACAGAAACTCTCACTCTCGTTTTGCAGTGTTGTCATCTGTTGGAAAGTCTCGCCCACATTCTTAAGTGAGCAGGGAGTGACGATACATAATTAATAAAAATTAGCGTGAGTCGCAGCGTCATTATTTGTCTGTGCTCTCTGTAATTTATGAGCTGCATAACAATGTTTTGTCATTAAAGCTTGAAGCCTGGGAAAGCTGCTTGGAGATGACGTGTTTAGACAGATCCGTTCATTACTGAAATGAGTGAGTCTGGAGTTCACTAAAGTGCTCTCATTGATTTACTTCACACCCAAAGCCCTGCAGTGCTTGACATTGTGTAATAAATGCAAATGCAATCAGCCAGACATAATTAACAGCACCACTGGTAGGTGTGCGTGGCAGGAAAAGTGGTGCAACTGGGCTCTTTTATGCGTGTTATGCAACCAGATTTCAGTTTGTTTGTATGACTCACGGTTATTTTAGTAAATGAATCTAAAAACTGTTGGTCCTAAAATAAAGTGAATAAAATAGAATAAAGTAAAATAGAAAAAAATAAAACAAAAATGTAAAGTAAAATAAAATCAAGTAAAACAAAATAAAGTACATTTTTAAAAAATCCAATTAAATTAAAATTAAATAATAATAAACAATATTAAAATAATTAAATTAAAATATATAAAATAAAACAAGACAAAATTAAATTAAATTAATAAAGTAAAATATTAATTAAAACAATATAATAGAAAATATAAATAATTACAAAATATAAAATAATAAAATTAAAATAAAATAAATTACAAAATCACAATAAATGAAAAACTTAACAAAATTAACATTTACTGAAATATTTAAAGCAATAAAATAATAATTAGCAAAACATTTATAAATAAATACTCATTCTGACAAACACTTTAGTGAAAACTAAAAACTGTTAGTCCTAAAATAAAGTATAAAATAAAATATCAAAGATCAATCAAAATATAAAGTAGATTTTAATTAAATAAATAATAAAATGAAAAATAAAATTTTTAAATAAAACAAAACAAAATTTAAATAAGAAAATATTAAAATTAAATAAATAAATAACTCAGTCAAATAAACATTTACTGAAAAATTGAATGCAATAAAATAATAATTAGCAAAAGGTGATGATAAATAAGCTCTCATTTTAGTAAAAGCACTCATTTTTGAAAACTAAAATTGGTTGGTACTAAAATAAAATAAAATAAAATAAAATATACAAGATCAAATAATATTAAATATCAAATAAATTGTAAAATTAAATAAATAATTAAAATATAAGCTTATGAAAAAAAACAAAATTTATTAAATAAAAAATATTAAAATAAAATAATTTACAAAATCACATTAATGCAATAAAATGATTATTAGTAAAAAATAATAATAAATAAGCACTTATTCTGACAAACACATCAATCAAGAGCATGACTTTAGATAAAAATGTGTATATATATATATATAGTGTATATATATATATATATATATATATATATATATATATATATATATATATATATATATATACATATATATATATATATATATATATATATATATATATATATATATATATATATATATATATAAATATCATGATGATGATGATGATAATGGCAATGATGAATTTGTATTTTTATTCATTGCAATTGATTGCTTTTGTATCCAATGTTTGTTTGTTAAAATATCATGTTTGATTTTTTTATGTGGTTTCCAGAAGAGTTAATGTAAGCTGTGCCTAAAATTAAAAGAACTAAATAACACCCCATTTACACGGGGCTTCAGCTTCAATGCTTGTCAGAGGGCGTGTCTGAAGTTGGGGCTGATGCGATCGTCATAGCAGCGTCAGCCAATAAAATTAGTCCGTATTCAGCTACTGCCTGAGCAGATGTATTTGCATACAGAGATTTGATTGGCTGACGCTTCCGTCGGTGCTTGAAAAGTTGATCAAATCCCAATGTATGCAGCGAGCAACGCCTCTGAAGTGGCGCCGACGGATCCACAATGCAGTTCTGCATCGCCTGATGTCACCCATTCAAAGTGAATGGGAAGTGTTGACACTGACGCCCCGTGTGAATGGGCCGTAAGAATTGTAAGGGCGACACGGTGGCTCAGTGGTCGCCTCACAACAAGAAGGTCACTGTTCTGGGTCTGTTGGCATTTCTGTGTGGAGTTTGCATGTTCATGTTGGCGTGGGTTTCCTCCAGGTGCTTTGGTTTCCTCCACGGTCCAAACACATGCGCTATAGGGGAATTGATTAACTAAATTGACCGACGTGTATTTATGTAAATGTGAGTGTGTATTGGTGTTTCCCAGTACTGGGTTACAGCTGGAAGGGCATGCACTGTGTAAAACAATTGCTGGGATAGTTGGCGGTTCATCCCACTGTGGTGACCCCTGATAAATAATAGGACTAAACTAAAGGAAAATGAAATGAAGTAAAAATTGTGTTAAACAATAAAATAAAATAAACACTAACAAAAACGAATAAAACATTGATGAAATGAACTAAAACAGAGCTGAAATGATAAAGACTCATTAAAATGTGGATCTATAATAACTCTGGTATGACTGTTGTGTTTGCACGTAACCGAACAGAGACACGTTGTTTTCTGCGAACACAAAGAGCAGTTTTGAATAACAATTGAACAAACACTTTCACCAAAACAGACCCGTGGCTTTGTTTTGAGCTGGACAGAGTGTTTTGTTCTGCTCTGATGTCAACACACGCATGACCCTCTCGCTTTTTGGCTAGCAGCAGTCTCGTCTTGAAGGAATTGAACAGTAGTATTGGTGGTTTGGATGTGAAGGTGGAAACGTGCTTTATTTTGTGTGTCAGGGCTGTTGAACAGTGCAGAGGAGTTTCACTGTAATCCTGCTCATGATAATTATGTAAGCAGTGTAATGGGTGTGCTGCTTTGTGGTGTTGCACACACACACACACACACACACACACACACACACACACACACACACACACACACACACACACACACACACACACACACACACCAGTCCATTTCCACCAAGCCACCTCCATTAAAGTTAGTGCCTAAAAAACTCCAGAGACTTCAATGAAATTACTTACAAGTGATGTCTGAACTACCATTCATTCATTCATTCATTCATTCATTCATTCATTCATTCATTCATTCATTCATTCATTCATTCATTCATTCAGCCATAAAATCATTTATTAATTTAGTCATTAATTCAGCCATTCATTAATTGAGTAAGCCAAATATTCTTTCATTCATTTATTCATTCTTTTATTCATTTATTTAGCCATTCATTTTCATATAGCCATTCATCCCACTATCCATCCATCCATCCATCCATCGAGTTTGCCAATTGTTCATTTATTCTGTCATTCATTCATGCATTCATTTATTCATTGAATGAGCCAATCATTCATTTATTCATTTATTGAGTCAGCCATTCATTCATTCAGCCATTCATTCATTTTTTAATATAGTCATTGATTCAGCCATTCATTCATTGAGTAAGCCAATTATTTATTTAGTCATTTATTCATTCATTTATGCATTTATTTATTAATTCAGCCATTCATTCATTCATCCGAGTCAGCCATTCATTCATTCATTCATTCATTCATTCATATAGCCATTCATTCAGCCATTTATTTATTTATTTAGTCATAAATTCAGCAATTCATTCAGTCATTGATCAAGCCATTTATTCATTCATTCATTGGGTCATTAATTAATTAATTAATTCATTCAGCAATTCATTCATTTAGCAATTTATTAATTCTGCCATGCATTCATTCATTGAGTCAGCCAATTGTTAATTTATTCTGTCATTCATTCATGCATTCATTTATTTATTGAATGAGCCAATCATTCATTTATTCATTCATTGAGACAGCCATTCATTCATTCAGCAATTAATTCCTTTATTAATTTAGTCATTGATTCAGCCATTCATTCATTGAGTAAGCCATTCATTCATTCATTCATTCATTCATTCATTCATTTGAGTCAGCCATTCATCCATCCACCCATCCATCCATTTATAAATTCATTCATTTATTGAGTCAGCCAATTGTTCATTTATTCTGTCATTTAATCATGCACTCATTTCTTCATTAAATGAGAAAATCATTCATTCATTCATTGAGTCAGCCATTCATTCATTCAGCCAGCAATTCATTCATTTTTTAATTTAGTCATTGATTCAGCCATTCATTCATTGAGTAAGCCAATTATTTATTCAGTCATTTATTCATTAATTTATACATTTATTTATTAATTCAGCCATTCATTCATTAATCCGAGTCAGCCATTAATTAATTAATTAATTCATTCATTCGTTCGTTCGTTCATTCGTTCATATAGCCATCCATCCATTCAGCCATTTATTTATTTATTTAGTCATTAATTCAGCCATTCATTCAGTCACTGAGTAACCCATTTATTCATTCATTCATTGGGTCATTAATTAATTAATTCATTCATTTATTCATTTATTCAGCAATTCATTCATTCAGCAATTTATTCATTCTGCCATGCATTCATTTATTGAGTCAGCCAATTGTTCATTTATTCTGTCATCCATTCATGCATTCATTTATTCATTGAATGAGCCATTCATTCATTCATTCATTCATTCATTCATTCATTCATTCATTCATTCACTCAATTGTAGTGTCATTTTTTCTTCTTCTCACCCTCCAATGTTTTCATTGATTATTCTATTTTTTGTACTGTGTTATATAATATGCTGTGAATGCCATTTTTGTTGACTTGAAGACTGAAATAGAGTCCTATCAGCACAACCTCCTCCAGAATGACACAAATAGCTTATTAAGAATCCAGCTGAAGGTCTCAGTGCGGGGTCATGCATGTGGGCAGCAGTTTGTCAGGAGATTGTGGAGGTGTTGTTGTGTGCTGTTCGTGAACGCAGAAGATAACCCAAAATACAACACAGCACAGAGTGGTAGATACGACAGTGAAGAGCAGACGAACTCCCTCAAATCCTTACATCCAGAAATGCAGCAATTATTGCCTTTCTTCCTTAGTATTTGTCCTGTTTTTTTTTTTTTAGCGCAGATATCTAAATGATATATAAAATGACGCGGGATATTAGTGTGTACATACAATCAAAATGTGCAATATTTATTTTGGTTTAATTGTTGTATTAAGAAAATGTGCATGTGTTCTTTCATGGTGTAGTTTGTTTCACCTAAGACTTAAAAAGTATATGAAAAATACCTACAATCAATATAATTTTTGCAGTGTATGCAACCATAGTTGAATAATATTGGAAAAATCTCAATAGTATCTGGATGCAACCTTGAAGATGCATGCTGAGATTGCATATCAGACACAGTGCACTCAATAGCTGCATTTCCACTGTTGGGCAGTGAGAGGCAGGGCTTTTATCGCGCTGGGCCGGGCCAATCGCCCGGGAGGTTGATTAGTGAGGCCAAAATCATGTCGCGTTTCCACTGTCGGGCTAGTAGCTTGCAGCGCGTCATGCAAACCCCGCCCCCAGAACATCCCCCGAATCAAACGTCACACAACCCGCCCACTTCAGCGGGAATCAGCCAGATAAAGCCAACCATCGCATCGTCACGAAACCATTAAAATGAAGACAACCGAGACAAACAAATGACCCGTTACTGTACAGCATTACATTATATGTCTATACACACATGCCTGTATGTTTCTATTCATTACATTCATTTACTCGCCGACCAACTGTTGGCTTCGAACATCGAGTGGTCCTGCCACTAACAGAGGGACCCAGCGCAGTGAGCGCACCCATCCATATTATAAAACCCACTGAAATTTTTCATTAATAACTCGGTGAAAAAAATGTCTTTTATAACATCCTCGTTTAGATAGACGCTGTCAAACAATCAGCCCAAATGCTCCGGAGAGACCTGAAACCTACTGATTTTTCCCTATAGGCTTTATGACACTTAATTGGACATTCCCCTTTATTTAAGGATGTTTGCGTATTGTATCTTAAATAAAGGAAAGTGTTCAGTGTTTCAGCACGTAGGAGCAAGTAATAAAATATAGCCTATATTTCGTTGTGCTCAGCAGCTCTTCACTAGTAAAGCTCTTCATGTATTTAAGAAAAAAAAAAGATAGCCTAGCCTACAGAAAAAAAAGTTGGCTAGTTTCTGCTTTTTCTCACCGAAAAAATGCTCTGTTTGCATGATTTGATTAATATGATCGTATCCAAATACTTAATAAATAATATTTCAAACCTCCTCCGGTGTTAATTGTTTTTTAAAAAATATCTCACGTCTTTTTTTTCCAGATAGGCCTTTGTAAAATGAAAGTTTAATATGGCTTTAAATGGTTTAATTCATGTATTGTATATATACCTTAATTGGTTTAGCTTTTGTTAGTTTTATATCGGTTTATTTATTTAATGTGATTTTATTATATCCGATATTTGTAATTCTTTTAATTATTTCAATATAGCGTAGGCTATTTTATCACGATATGACACTATTGGTTTGAGCCTACAAAAGTGGACGTGAAATTTGTTAAGTTTCATGTCTTTCTGTTGTATTCATATTGTGTATTCTTTCCCAAAAAAAAAAAAAAAAAAAAAAAGCTGCTCGCGGCATTAACAGAGCTGAAAGGGAGTGCTCTTTTGCTCGGTCTCACACATATACATGAATCTAAACACGCACAAACACACCTTTTAAACTTGACAAAAACTCTCGACAACCTTTACTGTCTGCTGTGTCTTTATGGTGTAAAGATTATTATGCGTTCGAGGTAGACGCAGCAAAGAAAAGTCACTTATAACTTAAAATAGTATTATTTTATGCTGCAGCCTTATGCTGCGTTAACACCAGACGCGGAACATGCGTCAAACGTGTCAAGCGCGAGTGATTTACATGTTAAGTCAATGCAAACGTGCAAATAGACATCCTGCGGTGTGATACGCGCGAATGATGAGAATTGCGCGAATGGCGCAGTGCGAATGGCGCCGCATGAATTGAGCGTTTTGCGCAATTGACGCTAATCTATTGAGTTCGAAAATCTGAACTTCAGCAGACATTCGCGCCGTGTTAACCAATCAGCAGCTTGCTCTTGTGGGGGCGTGATTGTGACGTATTGCTTGTTGTCGTTGTTCCAGGGGAAATCCTCCAGCCGACACCGGTTCATCACAGTTCATCAAACTGGGCTGGGCTCAGTCAGAAGCACCGCTGAAAGCTTCTGTCAGCCAGGTTTCTGGAGGAGTTTATGAGCTCACAGAGCTCACACTTCGGTTCTGAAGTAAATTTGACACGCGAATGAAGTGAGTAACCTCAAATGTTCACGCGGCTATTTACGCGCGAATAGTGCGATTTATCCGCGCTTTCTGCGTCTGGTGTGAACACATTACATTTAAAAAGGGAAACATAAGGGCGATCATAAGCAAAAGACCCCAGCCTTTAAGGCTAGATGTTTTCTTTTTCTTATTTGTTTATTTGTTTGGCGCATGTACTCGTGTACGATCGGAAAACTGTGTCCGCACTCCACCTCTCCTTTCACTCCGCCCCGAAGCCGCAGATGGCCCTCTTTGGCCCAAGGTATTCGGCGGGCCAAAAAAGGCCGGCCGCTGACCCCATGAAAGCCCCGCTTTGGCCCGATTAGGCCCCGAAAGTGACAGTGCAAACGTGACTGGCCTTGGCTCACCTTGCCTCGCTCGCTTTAGGTGCAATAAACGCAGCTAATGGAACTATAGACATCAATGTGAGGGTTAAGGGTGGGGTCAGGTGTGTGCATTAAAAAGCATTGCATGCAGCTCAGATTACAATGCACAGGGTCTACATCCAGACCCGTCTCAAAAAGATGACATTGCAATACATTACATTACACTTACATTTAGTCATTTAGCAGACGCTTTTATCCAAAACGACTTACAAATGAGGACAAGGAAGCAATTTACACAACTATAAGAGCAACAATGAATAAGTGCTGTAGGCAAGTTTCAGGTGTGTAAAGTGTAATCCAGAGAGGCAATTGCAGATTAGGAAGTGAAGTGGAGACTAAATAGTTGAGTTTTTAGTCGTTTCTTGAAGACAGCGAGTGATTCTGCCGTGCTGATGCAGTTAGGGAGTTCATTCCACCAACTGGGCAGATTGAACGCGAGAGTTCGGGAAAGTGATTTCTTCCCCCTTTGGGACGGAACCACGAGGCGACGTTCATTCACAGAACGCAAGTTTCTGGAGGGCACATACATCTGCAGAAGTGAGAGCAGATAAGAAGGAGCAAGGCCAGAAGTCGCTTTGTAAGCAAACATCAGAGCTTTGAATTTGATGCGAGCAGCAACTGGCAGCCAGTGCAAACGGATGAGCAGCGGAGTGACATGTGCTCGTTTAGGTTCATTAAAGACCACTCGTGCTGCTGCGTTCTAAAACATCTGAAGAGGTTTAATAGAGTTAGCTGGAAGCCCGGCTAGTAGAGAGTTACAGTAATCCAGTTTGGAGAGAACAAGAGCTTGAACAAGGAGTTGAGCTGCATGTTCAGATAGGAAGAGTCGGACCTTTCTGATGTTATAGAGTGCGAATCTGCAAGATCAAGCAGTTCTAGAGATGTGGTGTTCTTTGCGATATATACATTGGGGGAAATTGAACACGTCACCATTATTCTCAAAAAACATATTTCTAAAGGTGCTGTTTACTTGAAATTTTCATGTTGATAGCAACCAAAGAAATCCATATATGCAGAGACAACACATTAATCAGTTTACAAATTAAGTTATGAGTAATAAAATGAAATGACCCAGGAAAAAAGCATTGAACACATGAAGAAAGGGAGGTGTAGCTCGGCAGTGAAAGCCCAGACAGCAGCTGAAATCTCTGCCCTTCTTCAGTGTTAATGAACATCAGCTGCTTCAGTCCAACATCTACATGAGCCGGAGGATGAAGATGAAACCAGGGTGGACATTTCAGCAAGACACTGATCCAAAACACAGCCAAGGAGACTCTCAGATGCTTTCAGAGAAAGAAAATCAAGCTGTAGAATGGCCCAGACAACCACCTGATCCGAATCCAATAGGAATACACCTCCCTTTCTTCATGTGTTCAATACTTTTTCCGTGCCTCATTTTATTTTAATACACATAACTTCATTTGTAAAATAATTTGTTTTGTTTTCTTTGCATATGGATTTTCTTTGGTTGTTATCAACATCTGGGGAAAGTTTTAAGTCAACAGCACCTTTAGAAATATGTTTTCTGAGGAGAATGGTGACGTGTTCAGTACTTATTTTTACCCGCTATATGTTTACTTGGCCCTACAGCATGTATGTATCTGGAATCAGCCAGTTCGCAGCTTGTCTGTATGTTGACCCTCAGCTGAGCTCTCTGACAATGTGGGATGTGATTTATTACTGACAGCAGCTTCAAAGGAAACAACGAACGGCGTGTCGCTTTAAAGTGGAGGTGTCGCCTACCACAAATAGCGCAGAGCTCTACTTCAATGTGTTTTAGCAACCCGTCTCGGCTCTGTGTGTTTTAGCAACCTTATTCTGTTGTGTGTGAAGTGCTGGTTGCTCAGAGACCTTTATTCTCTAGTGTCTCGCTTTTGTTTGAGGCACAAATACGCCGTGCAAACATTCAGACCGGCCCTGTGTATGTCACTGTCTCTGAATGAAAAAAAAAAGAGCCACATGAGACGATTGGCTGCAGTCAGAATGATATGAGTGAAGTCTGATACTGTAATGCGGCATGAGCTCATGCAGGACAGCTGAGATCTTTGATTGAAGTCGTAAGCTGTGTGTTTCCAGCAGGGCTGCACAATATATCGTTTCAGCATCAGTATGGCAGTGTGATCATTCGCTATAGTCACATCGCGAGTCTACGCAACGTTGAGTCTGGACTATAATTGATGATTGCGCAGGTGTTTTTTGAGGCCTGTGACTGATTTTAAAAGCATTCAGGCTTAAGAAACTGTAACGTTTGTAACTTTGACTGATTAAAATGATAAGTTTTATTGAATTGTTAATAAAATTAAGACTATTTAGTATTATTTTACATTTAATTATTCAGCTACTGTTTACATACAGATCGACTTCTCAGAAAACAATCAAAAAGATGCATGTACATAATTAAGTAGAGAAAACCTTTTATCCTGTAAGAAAAAAATGTGAAAAAACTACAAAGGAAACACATTTACAGAATGTCATCCATCCATATTTCCATCCATCCATCCATCTATCCATCCATCCATCCATCCATCCATCCATCCATCCATCCTTTTTCTTCGTCCATTTATAGTTTTAAAATTATCCATCCTTCCATCCATCTAGTCACCCCTTTCTTAATTCAATCATAGTTCCATAATCCGTCCATCCATCAATCCATATTTTTCTTCATCCATTCAAAATTTCATCCGTCCGTCAATCCATTCATCCATTTTCTTCATCTATTCATAGTTCCATAATCCATCCATTTATCCTTTTCTTTATCTATTTATAGTTACATAATCATCCATCCATCTATTCATCCACCCATTCATCTATCCACCCTTTCCTTCATCCATTCATTGTTCCATTCATCCATTTTCTTCATCCATTCATAGTTCCATAATCCATCCATCCTTTCTTCATCCATTCATAGTTCCATAGCCATTTATCCATCCTTTTATTTGTTCATTTTTTGTTCCATTATCCATCCATTCATTTATCAATCCATCGTTTCCTTCATCCATTTATAATTTCATAATCATCCATCCATTCATCTATCCACCCATTCATCCATTTCTTCATTCATTCAAAGCTCCATAATCCATCCTTCTATCAATCCATCTTTTTCTTTATCCATTCATAGTTCCATCATCCGTCCATCCATCCATCCATCATTGCTTCACCCATTTATAATTGCATAATTATCCATCTATTTATCTATTCATCTAGCCATCCTTTTCTTCATCCATTCATAGTTCCATAATCCATCCACCCATTTTTTCTTCACCCATTTATGGTTCCATAATCATTCTTCCATCCATCCATTCATTTATCTAGCCATCCTTTTCTTCATCCATCCATTGTTTTCTTCATCCATTTATAATTCCATAATCATCTATCCATCCATCCAATCATCTAGCCATCCTTTTCTTCATCCATTCATAGTTCCATAATCCATCCATCCATATTTTTTCACCATTTATAATTCCGTAATCATCCATCCATCCATCCATCCATCCATTCATCTATTTATACTTCATTCATTCAAAGTTCTATAATCCATCCGTCATCTCTCAATCCATCTTTTCCTTCATCCATTCATATTTCCATAATCCATCCATCCATCCGTCCATCCATCCTTTCTTCAACCATATATAGTTCCATAATCATCTATCCTTTCATCCGTCCGTCCATCCATCCGTCCATCCATCTTTTCTTCATCCATTTATAGCTTCATAATCATCCATCCATCCATCCGTCCGTCCATCCATCCGTCCATCCATCTTTTCTTCATCCATTTATAGCTGCATAATCATCTATCCATCCATTCATTTGTCTATCCTTTTCTTCATTCATAGTTCTGTAATCCATCAATTTATCCCTCAATCCATATTTTCCTTTATCCATTCATAGTTCCATCCATCCATCCATCCATCCATCCATCCATCCATTCATCCATCAATCTGTCGTTTTCTTCTTCAATTCACCGTTCCATAATCATACATTCATCCATTCATCTAGCCATCTTTTCTTCATCCATTTATAGTTCCATAAACCATCCATCCTTTCTTCACCCAATTATAGTTCCATAATCATACATCCATCGTTTTCTTCATTTATTCATAGTCCCATAATCCATCCATTCATTCTTTTCTTTATCTTTTTAGTTCCATAATCATCCATCCATTCATTCATCTATCCATCCATTTCTTCATTCTTTCATAGCTCCATTATCTATCTATCTATCTATCTATCTATCTATCTATCTATCTATCTATCTATCTATCTATCTATCTATCTATCTATCTATCTATCTATCTATCTATCTATCTATCTATCTATCTATCTATCTATCTATCTATCTATCTATCTATCTATCTATCTATAGTTCCATCTATCCATCCATCCATCCATCCATCAATCCGTCGTTTTCTTCATCCATTCATCGTTCCATAATCATACATTCATCCATTCATCTATCTATCTTTTCCTTCATCCATTTATAGTTCCATCCTTCAATCCATCCATACATCAATCCATTCACCATTTCCCAACTTTTTAAAATTCATTATTCATTTAATTTTATTGATTTAAATATTAATTAGCAAAAATCTCTTTTGAAACTTGTACTTCTCTTAAAATATTGGACAGTTGAATATTAAATGAAGATTTATTCAATTGAGAAAATATTGTTTGCAATTTGACCAGTATTGCTATCGGCATCAGCCAAAAACCTTTGAAATCATATTGGCCCAGAAAAATCCTGCGGGTGCATCCCTATTATATGATGTCTGCTCCTGGAGACATCAAGCAGCAATTTCAGACATCCAACATGAAATCTTTATTATTTCAGAATATGAGAGTGAATATGACAGCGTGAGTCTCCAGGCTTGTCAGATTGTCAGTACAGAAGGAAAGAAACTCAATTTGACCTAAAATAAGGATACGAAACGCCCGTACGTCGAGACAGAGGCTAAATAATTTAGCAGGAGATAAAGCCTGTCTTTAAAGCAGAAGCTGAAGGTCTTTTACTGCATGCAGTTTAATGTGCTGCTGAAGTCGACTGAGTGTTTGTTTATTCTCCAGTTCTCTCTTTCAGCTGGTCCTCAGAGTCTCAGACGTCTGATGATGGAGTCCTTTAACACTGGAAAGATGCAGACCATCGTTTAAAGAGCAGATCTTCTTTTGGGAGACTCAAGCTGACAAGTAAACAAACACACCATCAACACACACACACACTGTGGGAATGCGCCACATGGCAAGCAAGTTGCTGCATAGCAAGCATCAACATGAAATTATTGGAAGCTGTTTTAGAGGCAGATTATAATTATATGGAGTGAGTTTTAAATTTGTGTGAGTGTGAGTGCGTGCATGTGTGTGTGTGTGTGTGTGTGTGTGTGTGTGTGTGTTGATTCCCTGTTTTTAATCTGCCAGATGTCAAAGGTCAGTGCTGGTCTCTTCGTGGTGTTTTCAAGCATCGACTTCCTGTTCTTCACTCTTTAATCTGAGAGACGGATCAGTCTGATTGAAGCAGCACAGCCTTCAGATAATACATCCAGACAACCTGAGATCAACACCAGCTTTAAGCCCTCACACACTGTGTGTGTGTGTGTGTGTGTGTGTGTGTGTGTGTGTGTGTGTGTGTGTGTGTGTGTTTGCCTTTGCGCTTGTGTGCATGCATGTGTTTGTGCATGTCTGTGTGTGTGTTTTTGCTTGTTTGTGTGTGCAAGTCTATATATGTGCATGTTTGTGTTTTAAATGGAATTCTGCATCCTTTGCTTTGATTCTAATGAGAATCTTATTCAAATCAAAACATCAAAGACAACACATCACTTTTATTCTGCTTTCTTTCTTTCCTTTACATTTTTATTTAGTCATTTAGCAGATGCTTTTGTCCAAAGCAACATTCATTCATTCATTCATTCATTCATTCATTCATTCATTCATTCATTCATTCATTCATTCATTCATTCATTCATTCATTCATTCATGCTTTTATTCATTCATTCATTCATTTATTCAATCACTCATTCATTTTTCATTATTTTTTAAAATTATTTTAGTCATTCATTTCGTTTTAGTCATTGTTTTTTTTTCATTCATTTATTTATTCATTCATAATTTCATTCATTCATTTTCTTGTCGGCTTAGTCCCTTTATTATTCCGGGAATGAACGCCACAATAGAATGAACCGCCAACTAATCCAGCAAGTTTTTACGCAGCGGATGCCCTTCCAGCCGCAACCCATCTCTTGGAAACATCCACACACACATTCACACACACACACACACACACTACGGACAATTTAGCCTACCCAATTCACCTGGGGAAACCGGAGCACCCGGAGGAAACCCATGCGAAGGCAGGGAGAACATGCAAACTCCACACAGAAACGCCAACTGAGCCGAGGTTCGAACCAGTGACCTTCTTGCTGTGAGGCGACAGCACTACCTACTGCGCCACTGCCTTGCCCATTCATACATTATTTTATTAATTCAATTCTTTATTTGTTTGTCTGTTCATTAATTTGTAAATTCATTCGTTTGTTCATGCATTCATTATTTAATTAACTAATTTCATTCATTCATTCATTCATTAATTAATTCATTCATTGTTTTATTGATTCAATATTTCATTCACTCATGCTTTTATTCATTATTTTATTAATTTCATATTTTAATATTTAATATCATTTTCATATTTTAATATTTTAGTCATTCATTTCGTTTTAGTCATTGTTTGTTTTTTTATTCATTCATTCATTCATTCACTCACTAATTTATCCAGTATTGTATTGTTTTATTCATTCATTTTTAAAATTAATTCATGCTTTCATTTGTTTTTTCGTTTACTTGTTCATTATTTTATTCATTCATTTATTGATTAATTCATGCTTTTGTTTGTTTGTTTGTTTGTTCGTTCAGTCATTCATTTTATTTATTCATTCATTATTTTATTTGTTCATTCATTGTTCAATTTATGCATTCTCTCACTCATTACTTTATCCAATATTATATTGATTGTTTTATTCACTCATTATTTAATTCATTCATGCTTTCATTCCTTCATTTGTTTGTTAATTTACTTGTTACTTAATTTGTTCCTTTATTCACTCATGCTTTCATTCATACGTTTGTTTGTTCGTTTGTTTTTTCATTTGTTTGTTCATTCATTCATTCATTCATTCATTCATTCATTCATTCATTCATTCGTTCGTTCGTTCATTCATTCATTCATTCATTCATTCATTCATTCGTTTATTCATTCATTCATTTATTGTTTAATTCATTTATTCCTTCATTCACTTATTCATTTATCGAACATTATATATTTATTATTTTATTCATTTATTCATTCATGCTTTCATTCATATGTTTGTTCTTTTACTGATTTCACTCATTTATTTATTTTTTCTTTCATTCAATCGTTCATTCATTCATTTATTTATTGATCAGTTTGAATGCTTTTGTACATTGAAAAATAAAGAAATGTTGTCATTAATAACTATTGTCATTTGAATGAATGATATTACAATTTTATCTTCTGTAGTATTGAAAATAGTATTGAATGATGATATGGCATGGAAGTAAGAAATTCCAGTATCAGGAAAATACTATCTGCGTGTGTGTGTGTGTGTGTGTGTGTGTGTGTGTGTGTGTGTGTGTGTGTGTGTGTGTGTGTGTGTGTGTGTGTGTGTGTCTGTGTCTGTGTGTGTGTGTGTGTGTGTGTGTGTGTGTGTGTGTGTGTGTGTGTGTGTGTGTGTGTGTGCGTGTGTGTGTGTGTGTGTGTGTGTGCGTGTGTGTGTGTGTGTGTGTGTATACACGTGAATGATTTGCACTGTCTAGAGCAGCTTATGTTTAATCTGTTGTTAACTCTGTTTGTGTGTTTCTCGTCTGCTGATCTGAGAACAGTAAAGCAGCATTTGTTCCGCTGAGGATCAGAGTAATTGAACACGGGAGACACTGAAGTCATTCCCACAATCAAATCCCATCAGCTCTAAAAGCAGAACGGCAGATAAACGAGGAGCAGGAGATTACAGGAGCCACGGTATAATGACTGATCCATCACACTGACCACTGCATCTGTACACAAACACACACACACACACACACACACACACTGAAGAACACACAATCACTGGAAAGGGATAGTTTACCTGAAAATAGAAGTTTTAATTAATATTTATGTTTCCTAAGTTTGCTCAATTTTTAAGCTTTTTCATGCAAAAAGCTGATCATTCGTTCATTTTTATTCATCATTAATATTTGTTAATTCATCCTTTTATTAATTATTCATATTCATTCATTCATCCTTTTGTTCATTAATAATGTTTGTTCATTCATCCTTTTAATCCTTATTCATATTTATTCATTCATCCTTTTATTCCTTATTCATATTTATTCATTCATCCTTTTAATCATTATTCATATTCATTCATTCATCCTTTTATTCATTCAAGCTAAAAATGTTTTACCTTTTATTGAATTAACATTACACAACACAACACAACACAACACAACACAATACAATACAATACAATACAATATAATATACCATTCATTCATTCATTTATTTATTCACTCTGTCATTTTTTAAATAATTCATCATTCCTTTTATTCAATCATTGATTCATTTAGTCATAGTTTTAATAATTTGTACATTCATCATTTATTCATTTTTTATTCATTTATTTATTATTTAATTTATTGATTCATTCATTCTTTTATTTACATAATAAAATATAATATAATATTCATATTATATTCATTATATTCATTCATTCTCTCATTTGTTCATTCATTCTTTTATTAATTAATTTATTTGTCATTTTATTTATTCATTATTTTATTCATTCATTCTTCAGTTTAGTCATTCATTCATTCATTTTTTCATTCATTCATAATTCTATCCAAGCATCTGTTCAAATAGTGGAACTATTTTATTCATTGAAATAATTTGTTGAAATTTAATTAATTCATTTATTATAATTCATTCATTCATTCATTCATTCATTCATTCATTCTTTTATTTACATAATATAATATAACACAATATAATATAATATAACATAATATAATATAATAAAAACAATTCATTCATTAATTCTCAAATCTGTTCATTCATTCATTCATTCATTCATTCATTCATTCATTCATTCATTCATTCATTCATTCATTCATTCATTCACATAATATAATATAATATAATATAATATAATATAATATAATATAATATAATATAATATAATATAATATAATACAAGCAATTCATTCATTAATTCTCTAATTTGTTCTTTCCTTCCTTCCTTCCTTCCTTCCTTCCTTCTTTCCTTCCTTCGTTTGTAGGTTTGTGAGTTCGTCCGTCTGTTCTTGTACCATACAGGCATCTGTTCATATAGATCCATCCATATATTCTTCTTTGTTCATTTATCTATAGCTTAATCATCCATTCATCTGTATTTAATCCAACTCTCTTTCAACTGTCCATTCATGCCACCATCTCTTCCTTCATCATTGGACACTGGACTCATTTGAATTATTTTTCAAATATTTGTAATTTTTTCAACAAATCTTTAAACAACAAAATTGGTACATTTTTGAAAAAAATAATTACAATTTCTGTATATCTGAGAGGTGTGGATGAAGATCTGCTGTAAAGGTGTGTATGGTGAAACACACACACACACTCACACACTCCAGATGCTGCACACTTGTCATCTATTCTCCATCCATATGTTTTGTTCTGCTTTTCGGCTCACTTGACAAACGAATGCAGCTTCGTTTCCTTCTGTTTTTGCTTTTTGATTTCTAGTTTTTGTCTTGTTGTCATAACGACACCTGAGCTGTCCCACAATGCATCTGGCTCCACAGATGGGCTTCATTTTTGGGCTCGTTCCTTTATACTTCACTCCAGTCTTGGGAATTTAATTAAGGAAGTCAAAGACATGCGCTGGATATTGAGGATATTTCTGCCCGGCACCATTCTGTCAAACTGTCAGCATATGTGTGGACACACTGTTTTTAGCTCCGGCTGAGGTTCAGCGAGTTCACTGGACAATTCACTCCACTGGATTTTTATTGTATAATATATATATATATATATATATATATATATATATATATATATATATATATATATATATATATATATATATATATATATATATATATATTACATCCAATATATACACTCACCGGCCACTTTATTAGGTACACCTTACTAGTACCAGGTTGGACCCCCTTTTGCCTTCAGAACTTTCTTAATCCTTCGTAGCATGGATTCAACAAGATTCTGGAAATATTCCTCAGAGATTTTGCTTCATATTGTCATGATAGCATCACACAATTGCTGCATGTTTGTCGGCTGCACATCCATGATGCCAATCTCCCGTTCCACCACATCCCAAAGGTGCTCTATTGGATTGACATCTGGTGACTGTGGAGGACATTTGAGTACAGTAAACTCATTGTCATGTTCAAGAAACCAGTCTGAGATGATTCACGCTTTATGACATGGTGTGTTATCCTGCTGGAAGTAGCCATCAGAAGAACTGTGGTCATAAAGGGATGGACATGGTCAGCAACAA
The DNA here is from genome assembly GCF_052040795.2 of Danio rerio. NCBI lineage: Eukaryota > Metazoa > Chordata > Actinopteri > Cypriniformes > Danionidae > Danio > Danio rerio. Next base: position 52,241,517 of record NC_141033.1, on the reverse strand, counting down.
TACTCTGGTAGGCTGTGGCGTTGACACAATGCTCAATTGGTACTAATGAGCCCAAAGTCGGTCACTTAAACCCCCTTTCTTCCCCATTCTAATGCTTGCCTCGAACTGCTGCAGATCGTCTTGACTATGTCTACATGCCTGAATGCATTGAGTTATTGCCATGTGATTGGCTGATAAGAATGTTTCGTTAACATGCAGCTGGACAGGTGTACCTAATAAAGTGGCCGGTAAGTGTTTAAATTACAGCACATCTCTATATATATTTCAGTGTAGACTACACTCTGTAATAATCCAGAAAACATCATTTTCAAGCTCTCACAGAAAGAGTTGTTCAGATGATGTGATTTAACAGTGTGGTGAACTCTGGCCGTGATATGATGAAATGCTTTCCTCAGATCTGTTTTCTTTTCCAGTGGGGAAGCTTATCTGTAAACGAGAAAGAGATATGACTTCAGTCCTGGAGAGCACAGACTCGCATTACAGACGCAAAGCAGCGTGGGAAACCTGGAGTTAAGGATTGCACAATGCATCGTGGGACATCATCTGCTCTGTGTCAACACGACCCAATGAGACTCTAGGTCAGAATGCTTACATTCAGAAACATACGAGCACAAACATTAATTAAATTTAATTAAATGGAAATAATAATGTAAAAAAAGAGTATTTCAATTACATATGTAGTTAAATATCTAGACCAGGAAAGAAAACCTAAAATAAACGTGACAATTAGTATTTATGATCTCAGATTGGTGGTTTTAGAGAGTTTTTTGTTGTAGACTGTTCTAGACAAGAAAACCTCAAATAAAACTAATGTTTCTGTCTTCACATTGGTGGTTTTAGAGAGTTTTTTTGGTGTAGACTGTTCTAGACTAGAAAACTACAATTAAAAACCAATGTTTCTGTCTTCAGATTGGTGGTTTTAGAGAGTTTTTGGTTGTAGACAGTTTTAGACTAGAAAATCTACAATAAAAACCAATGTTTCTGATCTCAGAAATGGTGGGTTTGTTGAGTTTTTGATTGTAGACTGTTCTAGACTAGAGAACCTACAATAAAAACCAATGTTTCTGTATTCAGATTGGTGGTTTTAGAGAGTTTTTTGTTGTAGACTGTTCTAGACAAGAAAATCTCAAATAAAACTAATGTTTCTGTCTTCACATTGGTGGTTTTAGAGAGTTTTTTTTGGTGTAGACTGTTCTAGACTAGAAAACTACAATTAAAAACCAATGTTTCTGTCTTCAGATTGGTGTTTTTGGAGAGTTTTTGGGTTGTAGATGTTCTAGACTTAAAAACCTACAATAAAAAACAATAGCTGCGTCCCAAATCGCATACTTATGCACTATTCTACGCCATTTTGTAGTATAAATAGTGTAAGTAGTGTGTTCACACTGAAAACTCAGTGCACTTTAATTACTCGGATGATGCACTCATTCAGCCGCTAAAATGTAGTGTGTAATGATGGACACTTCACGCACTCAACGACCGCAGGTTTGCTTACGTAGGGGAAGGGGCGGAGCTATCGGGCGCACATGTTGAATAACTTTATTTTGGATGGTGAAAGCAAAATTCTCCTACGAGAGTGATTATAGCGCCTCCCGATGGTGAATGCGGCAATACTCACGGCAGGTATTATTTGATAATTCGGTCGTTTATTTCACTGATTTGGCAACCGTCAGACGTCATCAGGGAAACGGTTTGAATTTCCGCTTAGTAAAAAACCATTAGTGTGCCATTTGGGACGCCACTACATACATATACTATCCTGTTGAGTGTGTAAGTGCATAAGTACATAGTGCATGAGTGCATAGTGTATAGTGTGCCATTTGGGACGCAGCTATTGTTTCTGATCTCAGATTAGTGGTTTTGGAGTGGTTTTTCTAGATTAGAAAACTACAATAAAAACCAATGTTTCTGTCTTCAGATTGGTGGTTTTAGAGAGTTTTTGGTTGTAGACAGTTTTAGACTAGAAAATCTACAATAAAAACCAATGTTTCTGATCTCATATTGGTGGTTTTGTTGAGTTTTTTGTTGTAGACTGTTCTAGACTAGAGAACCTACAATAAAAACCAATGTTTCTGTATTCAAATTGGTGGTTTTAGAGTGTTTTTTGTTGTAGATGGTTTTAGACTAGAGAATCTACAATAAAAACCAATGTTTCTGATCTCATATTAGTGGTTTTGAAGAGTTTTGGTTGTAGACTGTTCTAGACTAGAACACATCAAATAAAGACTAATGTTTCTGTCTTCAGATTGGTGGTTTTAGAGTGTTTTTTGTTGTATATGGTTTTAGACTTGAGAATCTACAATAAAAAACAATGTTTCTGATCTCAGATTAGTGGTTTTGGAGTGGTTTTTCTAGATTAGAAAATCTACAATAAAAACCAATGTTTCTGTCTTCAGATTGGTGGTTTTAGAAAGTTTTTGGTTGTAGACAGTTTTAGACTAGAAAATCTACAATAAAAACCAATGTTTCTGATCTCAGAAATGGTGGGTTTGTTGAGTTTTTTGTTCTAGACTGTTCTAGACTAGAGAACCTACAATAAAAACCAATGTTTCTGTATTCAGATTGGTGGTTTTAGAGTGTTTTTTGTTGTAGATGGTTTTAGACTAGAGAATCTACAATTAAAACCAATGTTTCTGATCTCAGATTGGTGGTTTTGGAGAGTTTTGGTTGTAGACGGTTCTAGACTAGAGAACCTACAATAAAAAACAATGTTTCTGTCTTCAGATCGGTGGTTTTTAAAAGGTTTTGGTTGTTGACGGTTCTAGACTAGAAAACCTCAAACAAAAATGTAAAAATTAATATTTTCGTTCTCAGATTGGTGGTTTTGGAGAGTCTTTGGTTGTATATTGTTCTAGACTATAGAAAACCTCAAATAAATGTAAAAATGAACGTTTCTGTCTTCAGATTGGTGGTTTTGGAGTTTTTGGTTGTAGATGGTTCTAGCCTAGAGAACCTCAAATAAAAACATTAAAAAAAACAAGAATTTATTTTCTCCAAAACCACTAATCTGGGAGTTCTATTGGTTGTAGACTGTTCTGGAGTACAAAACCTAAAATAAAAACGAATATTTCTGTTCTCTCATTGATAATTTTGGAGAGTTTTTAACAGTAGATTGCTCTTTATCAGAAAACCTAAAATATTAACATAACACTTTTCTGGTTTTTCCTGGTTTAGATGTTTAACAGCATATGTGATTTGAATAGAAGTTAATTTAGTTGCCTTTTTTATCATTTTTAGTGTGTCCACACCAGCAACTTAACCACGTTTTCAGAAGTCAACATTTAACATGTACAATTTTTAATTTGATTTATTTCTTTCCAAATTGACCAGAATGAGTGTTGTTGAATAGTTAGAATAGAACTTTATTGATCCACTTCAAACGTTGACTACTACACACCAGTTTACTCCAGTTTAGGTGTTGGCAGGGTTAAACCATAAGCCTCTTAGTCTAATTTTAAACAAAGGAATGGGTGTGAAACCAAACAAAGGGTTAAAGGGACAGTTCAACAAAAATAGAAAATTCTGTGATTTGCTCACCTTTTACTTGTTTTAAACCTTTATGAGTTTATTTCGGAGTTTGAACACAAAAGAATATATTTTGAAAAATGTAGGAAACCTGTAACCATTGACTTCCATATATTATATTCCATACATATAATATCAGTGCCGGGCAAAAATTAATCAGGATTAATCTGATCCAAAATAAGTTTATATTTACATAATATATACATGTGTACTGTGTATATTTATGCATGTATGCATGTGAATACACACATACTGTACATAAAATACAAAATATTTAAAATAAATATGTACATTTAATTATGTTTACTTACATTTATTTATATATATAAAACTCAGTTTTAATGTGACGTTCGACAGCATTTGTGTATATATAAATACAAGCTGGGAACATGTTTGTTTATATATATTAAAGAAACATTATTTATTTATATATTGTAATTAGAAATAAAATAACTGTGGACATGATAAAGTTTATATTAAAATTTAAATATG